>NW_006769306.1:1534058-1547319 GCF_000442215.2 Lipotes vexillifer
AAAGAAAATATATTTTTTAAATAGAAATTATGTTTATTCATTATATTCTCAAACCCCTCTTGTATCTTCTTCCTGCCCCCTGGTATTCCTTATCCCTCTTTCTCTGCTTTATTTTTCTCCATATCATTTATCACCATTCACTATACATATTACAGATTTTACTTATGCATTCTGTACATTGTCTGTCTCTCTCCAGTAGAGTGTAAGCTCCACAAATGCAGAGATTTTGTCTGTTTTGGTCACAGCGCTAGACACATAGTAGGTGATGCTCAGTCAACCTCTTTTGAATGAATGAATCATATCATGATGGCTGTCTATATTAGTTAGCTCTAAGTGTGCCATAACAAAATATCACAGAATGTGTTACTGAAACAACAGAATTTTATTTTCTCACAGTTCTGGAGACTGGAAGTCCAAGATTACGGTGCCAGGGTTGGTTTCTGGTGAGGTCTTTCTTCCTGGCTTGTAGACAACTGCCTTCTCACTGTGTTCTTACATGGCTTTTCCTCTGTGACTACATGGAAAGGGAGAGATCTCTGCTGTCTCTTCCTCTTCTGATAAGGATATCAATCGTATCAGATTAGGGCCCCACCTTTATGACTTTATTTAAACTTAATTACTTCCCTAAAGGACTGCAGCATGAATTTGAAGGGCACCCAATTTAATCCCTAACACTGTCCAAGAGGAGAAGCTAGTGCTTGGAGAAACTTTAAGTTCTAAAAGGAGGTGCCTTGCAGTGTCAACCCTGTTAATAACTGACACCCATATGCAGCTTCTCAGTTAATATGCCACCAAGTTTCTATTCCTACTTGCAGATCTCCTCCACCACCTGGCCCAACCTTCATCCTTCATCCCTTCCAGTACTCAGTACTTTCACTGGCTTGTTTGCATCAGTGTTATCTATACACAGGGAAGAAATATCTATAGGTATAAACTGATTAGTACTAAACTCTAAGTCTTAAGTGTTGTTCACTGCTGTATTCCCAACCTCACCCAGTGGCAGGCATGTAGTCAGTCCTCATTAAGGATTTATGAAATGAATGATCTTGTAGAGCAGGACCAGGTCCTTTACCCTTGTGCTTCTCAACTTGGGGCAGGCAGCACACTGGCGTCTGCCCCATGTGCTTGTACTTGCAAGAAGACATGGGATAAGCATGTGCACCTCTTTAAAGCACAAATTTGACTTGATTATAAGTCATTTAAAACATGTCATGGGGGGAGGGATAAATCAGGAGCTTAGGATGAACACACACACATTACTATATATAAGATAGACAACCAACAAGGACCTACTGTATAGCATAGGGAACTCTACTCAATATTCTGTAATAACCTATATGAGGAAAGAATCTAAAAAAGAATGAATATATGTATATGTATAACTGAATCACTTTGCTGTACACCTGAAACTAACACAACATTGTAAATCAACCATACTCCAGTAAAATTAAAAAAAAAAAATGTTGTAATGTTAAAGCCAACTTTGCTCTGTTGCAGAAAAAGAAAGCAAAGTTCACGTAAATGTTGAGGCTAAGATGGTTTCCTCAGGCACTGCTCTCTCACCTTCCCCAAGGATCTATTTAACTCTGGGTTTTCCCACTAAATACTAAGTGCTACCAGTTACCAGATAGAAAATGCAAAAGACACTTAAACCTATTCACAGATTCATACAGAGAAATGTAAGTCCAAGTTCAAGGATGACTATTATGAACTCATATGGAGATTATTTCCATTGCTTTCTCTTAAAAGCACAACAAAGAGAATTAGACCACATACAGGAACCATACAAATGCAGCCTTAAAGAGACAATAGGGCTTCCCTGGTGGCCCAGTGGTTGAGAGTCTGCCTGCCGATGCAGGGGACGCGGGTTCGTGCCCTGGTCCGGGGGGATCCCACAGGCCATGGAGTGGCTGGGCCCTTGAGTCATGGAAGCTGAGCCTGAGCGTCCGGAGCCTGTGCTCTGCAACAGGAGAGGCCACAACAGTGAGAGGCCCGCATACCGCAAAAAAAAAAAAAAAAAAAGCCATTGGTAATTTGATAGGGATTGCATTGCATCTGTAGATTGCTGTAGGTAGTATAGTCATTTTCACAATGTTGATTCTTCCAAGAACATGGTACACCTCTCCATCTGTTTGTATCATCTTTAATTTATTTCATCAGTGTCTTATAGTTTTCCACATACAGGTCTTTTGCCTCCCTGGGTGGTTTATTCCTAGGTATTTTATTCTTTTTGTTGCAATGGTAAATGGGAGTGTTTCCTTAAATTCTCTTTCAGATTTTTCATCATTAGTGTATAGAAATGCAAGAGATTTCTGTGCATTAATTTAGTATCCTGCAACTTTAGCAAATTCATTGATTAGCTCTAGTAATTTTCTGGTGGCGTCTTTAGGATTCTCTATGTATAGTATCATGTCATCTGCAAACAGTAACAGGTTTACTTTTTCTTTTCCAATTTTTATTCCTTTTATTTCTTTTTCTTCTCTGATTGTTGTGGCTAAAACTTCCAAAACTATGTTGAATGATAGTGGTGAGAGTGGACATCCTTGTCTTGTTCCTGATCTTAGAGGAAATGCTTTCAGTTTTTCACCATTGAGAATGATGTTTGCTGTGGGTTTGTCATATATGGCCTTTATTATGTTCAGGTAGGTTCCCTCTATGCCCACTTTCTGAAGACTTTTTATCATAAATGGTGTTGAATTTTTTCAAAAGCTTTTTCTGCATCTACTGAGATGATCATATGGTTTTTCTTCTTCAATTTATTAATATAGTGTATCACATTGATTGATTTGCATATATTGATAATCCTTGCATCTGCGGGATAAATCCCACTTGATAATGGTGTATGATCCTTTTAATGTGTTGTTGGATTCTGTTTGCTAGTATTTTGTTGAGGATTATTGCATCTATATTTGTCAGTGATATTGATCTGTAATTTTCTTTTTCTGTAGTATCTTTGTCTGGTTTTGGTGTCAGGGTGATGGTGGCCTCATAGAATGAGTTTGCGAGTATTCCTTCCTCTGCAATTTTTTGGAAGAGTTTGAGAAGGATGGGTGTTAGCTCTTCTCTAAATGTTCGACAGAATTCACCCGTGAAGCCATCTGGTCCTGGACTTTTGTTTGCTGGAAGATTTTTAATCACAGTTTCAATTTCAGTACTTGTGATTGTTCTGTTCATATTTTCTATTTCTTCCTGGTTCAGTCTTGTAAGGTTATACCTTTCTAAGAATTTGTCCATTTCTTCCAGCTTGTTCATTTTATTGGCATAGAGTTGCTTGTAGCAGTGTCTTACGATGCTTTGTATTTCTGAGGTGTCTGTTGTTAACTTCTCCTTTTTCATTTCTAATTTTACTGATTTGAGTCTTCTCCCTCTTTTTCTTGATGAGTCTGGCTAATGGTTTATCAATTTTGTTTACCCTCTCAGAGAACCAGCTTTTAGTTTTATTGATCTTTGCTATTGTTTACTTTGTTTCTCTTTCATTTATTTCTGCTCTGATCTTTATGGTTTCTTTCCTTCTACTAACTTTGGGTTTTGTTTGTTCTTCTTTGTCTAGTTCCTCTAGGTGTAACGTTAGATTGTTGATTTGAGATTTTTCTTGTTTCTTGAGGTAGACTTGTATTACTCTAAGGCTTCCCTCTTAGAACTGCTTTTGCTGCATCCCATAGGCTTTGGATTGTCATGTTTTCGTTGTCATTTGTCTCTAAGTATTTTTGATTTCCTCTTTGATTTTTTCAGTGATCTCTTGGTTATTTAGTAACATATTTTTTAGCCTCCATGTGTCTGTGTTTTTTGTTTGTTTTTTTCCCTGTAATTGATTTCTAATCTCATAGCGTTGTGGTCAGAAAAGATGCTTGATATGATTTCAATTTTCTTAAATTTACTGAGGCTTGATTTGTGACACAAGATGTGATCAACCCTGCAGAATGTTCCATGCGCACTTGAGAAGAAAGTGTAATTTGCTGTTTTTGGATGGAATGTCCTATAAATATCAATTAAATCTATCTGGTCTATTGTGTCATTTACAGCTGTGTTTCCTTATTTATTTTCATTTTGGATGATATGTCCATTGGTGTAAGTGAGGTGTAAAAGTCCCCCACTATTATTGTGTTACTGTTGATTTCCTCTTTTATAGCTATTAGCAGTCGCATTATGTATTGAGGTGCTCCTATGTTGGATGCATATATATTGATAATTGTTATATATTCTTCTTGGATTGATCCCTTTTTCATTATGTAGTGTCCTTCCTTGTCTCTTGTAACAGTCTTTATTTTAAATTCTATTTTATCTGATATGAGTATTGCTACTCCAGCTTTCTTTTGATTTCCATTTGCATGGAATATCTTTTCCCATCCCCTCACTTTCAGTCTGTATGTGTCCCAAGGCCTGAAGTGGGTCTCTTGTAGACAGCATATATACAGGTCTTGTTTTTGTATCCATTCAGCAAGCCTGTGTCTTTTTGTTGGAGCATTTGACCCATTCACATTCAAGGCCGTTATCGATATGTACGTTCCTATTACCATTTTCTTAATTGTTATGCGTTTGTTTTTGTAGGTCCTTCTCTTCTCTTGTGTTTCCCACTTACAGAAGTCCCTTTAGCATTTGTTGTAGAGCTGGTTTGGTGGTGCTGAATTCTCTTAGCTTTTGCTTGTCTGTAAAGCTTTTGATTTCTCCGTCAAATCTGAATGAGATCCTTGCTGGGTAGAGTAATCTTGGTTGTAGTTTCTTCCCTTTCATCACTTTAAATATACCATGCCACTCCCTTGCAGCTTGTAGAGTTTTTGCTGAGAAATCAGCTGTTAACCTTATGGGAGTTCCCTTGTATGTTATTTGTCATTTTTCCTTTGTTGTTTTCAATAATTTTTCTTTGTCTTTAATTTTTGTCAGTTTGATTACTATGTGTCTTGGCATGTTTCTCCTTGGGTTTATCCTACCTGGGACTCTCTGCGCTTCCTGGACTTGGGTGGCTATTTCCTTTCCCATGTTAGGGAAGTTTTCAACTATAATCTCTTCAAATATTTTATTGTGTCCTTTCTCTCTCTCTTCTCCTTCTGGCACCCCTATAATGTGAATGTTGTTGCATTTAATGTTGTCCCAGAGGTCTCTTAGGCTGTCTTCATTTCTTTTCATTCTTTTTTCTTTATTCTGTTCTGTGGCAGAGAATTCCACCATTCTGTCTTCCAGGTCACTTATCTGTTCTTTTGCCTCAGTTATTCTGCTATTGATTCCTTCTAGTGTATTTTTCATTTCAGTTATTGTATTGTTCATCTGTGTTTGTTTGTCCTTTAATTCTTCTAGGTGTTTGTTCTTTAATTCTTCTAGGTCTCTGTTAAACATTTCTTGCATCTTCTTGATCTTTGCCTCCATTTTTTTCCCCAAAGCCCTGCATCATCTTCACTGTCATTATTCTAAATTCTTTTTCTGGAGGGTTTCCTATCTCCGTATCATTTAGTTGTTTTTCTGGGGTTTTATCTTGTTCCTTCATCTGGTACATAGCCCTTTGCCTTTTCATCTTGTCTATCTTTCTGTGAATGTGGTTTTTGTTCCACAGGCTGCAGGATTATAGTTCTTCTTCAAAATACCACCTTATACCTCTTGGTTTTTGTTAAGTAATTTTTTTTTTTAAGTATTGACAATGTTATAGCAAAACAACTCTCTTACAATGCTAACATGAGTGTTAATAGGTATAACTCATTGGAAAGAATTTGGCAAAATCTAGTGATGTGGAAAAGATATAAATCCTATAAGCCAGCTGCAATTGCCCTCATAGGTTTAAGGGGTGCATGAAAAATAAGGTCAATATATTCAATGCAGAAATATTTTTACTAGTAAAAAATTGGGAAGTATTATATTCTTCAGATGTATATTTACAAAAAATGCCACACAGCAGCCAAAATGAATGAGCTAGAACTCTGAATATTAACATGGTTGAATCTCAAAAGTTGAACAAAAAAAAGCAAGGTATAGAACAATGTGTAAGTATAATGTCATTTATATAAATTTGAAGTATAAGAAGAAATATAATTGATCAGTGAATCTCTCTAATAAAATGTCATCCTTAAAAGAAATAAACATTAAATATAGAATGAGGATTACCTTAGGGTTGGGGGTAAGGAAGAACATGTGATAGAGCAAGGGTGCAGAGGGAATTAACTTTTCTTTAAATGGATTATTTCATAAGCAGAGGGTTGAGTATATTGGAGTTCATCAAATTATTGTTAGTAATTTTTTTGTGTACGTAATATAAAATGAATCATAAAAATCTGTTAAATCCAGTGTTTGATTACACTTGTGTTCGAAGTAGTTTAATAAAGCCAAGTAAAAATGTCACATCAGTTTCCATATTTCCATTAAGATGACAATTCTGTCATTGTATGTGACTTGATACCAGTTAATGTTTTGCTTTTTCTTTTCCTATAGATGAATGCCTGAGTGGAGATTAATCCAAATGTCAAAAATAAAATGAAATCAAATAAAAGGAATAATTGAGAAGAACTAAGTCCTTTGTAGGGTGAACATCCTTTGGCAAATCTCCCTATGCTAATTTAGACATGCAAACAAATAAACACATACCCATCTTGACCATGGGTATGTGTTTTCTTGTTTCTCTGTAGAATGAGAAACCTCTTGTTCAAGGCCTAGTCAGTGTTTTAGTAGTGGCTCCATATCATCTTCTTTCACCTTCAGCATATTTCTTTTATGCTCTGTGCTTGTAAAGATCACACACAACTATTGCATTTACTAAGTATCGTTATAATTGTTTAATAGCTTTCTATCCTAAATAAAAGTCAATCTGTTCCCCTGTTGCTTGTTCCTCACTTGTATTTCTATCTTTGTGCAGATACAAAGGCACAAAGACAAAAGTTATCCAGCACACGAGAGTTGCAAATTCATATGTCACAGAGGCTAGGAAAATAATTTAAATAAATGCTGATGGCCAGAGGTAAAGGAAAAAAATATCCTTTATTTTAGGCACAGATACTAGTGAGGTCCAGGCTATTTTCAGAAGTAAAAATACAGGTTCTATATTACCAGATCCTCCAATTGTTCAAAAGATACAAAAAAACCTAGGTCTGTATATTAAATCTCTTGAATTTTAGAAGTTGGCAACTAATTTAACATATAATTTTAACCCTGTTTGGGCTAAACCAAACAGATCTGCAGCCATGATTAGCCCCTGGGCTGCTAGTTGGAGACTTCTGCTCCATACACTATGGAAACTGCTGATGAAGAGAAAGCAACTTATCCTCGGTATGTAAAACAACAGCAAAAAAAAAAAAAAAACCCTTCAACAACCAAAATAGTTTGTTTTCCTAAAACAGTAGGGAGAACTCAACAGTTCCTTAGAAGTACACATGTATTTACAGACGCCATTTGGAAGATAGCTCCAGGAAGCCACCAGATCCTCTGCTTCAGAACTGTGTCTTGGGCTTGATCCTTGTCACCCTCTGGAAGTGTAAGCAACTTTCGGCAAGAAAGAGCTCTTTGCAGGAATGAGCTCTCTGAAGGAGGTCCTTTTCATCTTCTTACTTGAGCAAAGCTATATTGTAACTAACCTTAAACCAGGCACCCCCATGCTCTACTCATCTCCAGGCCAAAGCACACCTTTCAAATCTTTTGATCACACAATACCTTGCCTAATCTGTTGGTTCTTTCCATAGACTGTCAATTTAAAAAAGTGCACAATGTGAGAGTTGAGAGTTAAGTTTTATTTGGGGCAAAATGAGGACCATAGCCTGGGAGACAGCATCCAAGAGCTCTAAGAAACTGCTCCAAAGAGCTAAGGGGAAAGGTCAGTATATATGTGATTTTGATGTACATGCAATCAAGCACATTTTTTTTGCAGAAGGTTTCTGCTAGTCTCATGAAGGTTACTGCTAGTCACGAGGAGCAGACATCACCATGAAGGATTTTTGTGCTTTTCTAGATATGAGGAGATACAAAAATTGGGCTCATAAAATCGGCTCCTGAAAATATCTGTCTGAAGACCTGTTCTGCCAGTTTTTCCCAGAGCACAAAGTGCCTCATTTCTACTCTCCACCCTGTATTCCTTTCAGAGGGTGTTGAAAGTCAGCAGTTGCAGCAGCACATGATTTAATCCTTGTAGAGGTAGATGGAAAGTGCCAATGGCAAGTGCCAATTTGTAGCTGACAGATCAAAGAAGTAGAAATGAAGAATAAGTAATTAACAGATGACCAGATCTCTTCCCTAGCTTCCCCTTCAGTAATCTCACAAACTATGGAACAAGATAGCATCTGAAGAAAGATCGTGAGGCGTTGACAAGCCTGCAAGCGGTGGGAGATGGTGATGAGTCTGATCCCCTATCTCCATGATTAACTGAAATTACTTACCCTTTTCCCTTTAAAAACTTTTGTGGCTGAGCAGCATCTTCAGAGTTGGTTTTCGGGACACAGGTCTGCCTTCTCCCAGATTGCCAGCTTTTCTGATTAAAGCAACTTTTCTTTCTACCAACACTTGCCTCTTAAGTATTGGCTTTTGAGCAGCGAACAGCCAAACCCGAGCATGATAACAGAAGTGTTTAATCAGAGGTGGGATGACCCCTGGACCAGAGGGCCATAGAGGTGGTTCTAGGTAAGTGGCTGCCCTTCCACCTTTGTCATTAAATGACTGTCTGTTTTTTCATTATTGTTTTCATTTTTTGTTTTAAATACTCGGGCATTTAGAAATATTTGTCACAATCCTTAAAACAACTCCTTTGGAAACAATTTAAATGTCTAAAAGTAGGAAAGTAGTTAAGTAAATTGTTACAAACATCAAGTGAAATATGAGGCTAGTGTTAAATCAATCATTATGAAATCTATATTCAAGGTGGAAAGTATGAAGAGTGTTAAAAGAAGTAGATTATTTATATTATGATTACAACTATGTAAACTGTATAAAACATCAGCTCATTGTTATCATAATTGTTTTAAAGTACTGGGATTAATGGTCACTTTTTTCCCTTCTAAATTTTCCATTAGTTGTATTATTTACCTAATTAAAATTATTTTCAAACCAATGTTTAAAATTAAACCCTCCTTTTCAGAATTATGTAAACAAAAGGATTATCACCTTCCCCCAACCCCAGAAACCTAGGGGTGTTACAGTAAATCTCTCTCCAGGTAGAAGATAGAAGAGCCTCCAATTATCTGTTTTCTGTATTCTCCTATCAGGATTCACCAGAAATTTATCAAGGAAACCTTCATGATTGAAAAGTTCCCTAGAAGATATTCCATAATGCTATGGTTTCAGATCTCTGTTTTTCCACAAACTTTCTCTGGAGTCTTATAATCCACATTTGCATCAAATACCACATGGCTCATGTGGTGGGAGAGGGGAAACTGGCTTGCTTTAATATTTTTGTGAGTTTCCTTGCTTACTGTTTCTAAGTGAAAGAAGCAAAATTGGTGGTCCAATGGACACAAGAGTCAAAGGAAGCTCAAAAAAGTAAGCTCCTAACTCTTTGCTTCACTTGCTTCAAGCATTAAAATTCACCCTTTTTATCAACAAAGGAAGGATTCTCTAAAACAAATGCCAAATGACATGCCAATCTTCTGTTATTCACATTAGTTTGAAGAAAAATTCATTTGTATAGGGATGGCAAGGTTAGATGCATAAATTGTTTTGAAATATATGTTTTCGCATGTGGTATTTGAATTAACTGGATAAAATCTAGGATGTATTCTGAGCACTGTTTCCAGATTAAGTTACTATTCATGGCAAATAATTGGGGATGGGGGTGGAGGGGAGCTAATTCTTATTGAGTATCTGCTGTGTCCTAAGATCTTTACGTATATTATTTCCTTTAATATGTAAAACAGTCCCACTTGGTAGGATCATTACCTTAATTTTGCAAAGGAGAAATAAGATCAGGGAAGTCAAATAACGTACCCAAGACAAACAGCAAATACACGGTATAAAAAGCATTTAATCCCAGGTGTATCTGATTTAAAAACCCATACATGTTTCATTCTCTTAGGCTTTCTTGACTACAATCTATTGAAAACCTGTTCTAAATTAAGAAAGTAAGTCCTTTTTTCAGAGCTACATGTATCATGTCAATATTTTGGAAAGTATAACATGCTGAGTTGTTTCTCCTTAAGTGCTATGATCTGGTGAATAGCCAATAAAAATTGGATGCCTACCTCATCCACTGCTTTAAGCAAATGAATATTCTCAAAGTGCTCTTGCTGTAGGGGAGGAAAAACTTCCTTCTATCCTTGTAGGTTATGTGCCTGGGCCTAAGAATTAAACTGATATAAAACAGATTAATAGAAAAGAGGCATACCCATTTATTTAATATATTTACATGTATACAAGAGAACTCAGAAGGAAAATGAAAAACTGAAGAAATCATTATGCCCAAAAGCTTATATACCTTTTTACACAAGTGATGATAAACTGTGGAGATGTGACAAGACAAAGGGACTTGGACTAGGGGCAGTAAACTGTGGGACAGTGACTAGGAAATGTATGAAGGCACTAATAGAAGATAAGGATTATTTTAGTAGGTTTGTCTGTACAGGTCCATTTCAGTGTCAACTCCCAGTCTTTGGTGATAAAAATGTTCTTTCTTTCTGGTACAGGGAGGACATTTTTCTCACGGAAAATTTTACGACCAACGTGCTTTTAGGTAGAAAGGTGGAGGTCAGAAATTTTATAACCAACCTGCTTTTAGATAAAAAGGGGGAGGTCTGAGAGCCCTTCCTGCAACTATTGTTTCTTAAGTGTGTTCAGCTCAAAATAATCAATATGTTAAAGTGGCATATTTTGGGGTGGCACGCCCTGATCTGCTCCACTGGCTTTTTTGTTTTGCTTTTTTGAAGTTGTGCTAGCCCGACATGATGGTTCAACCATTTGTGTTTGATTGCAAACCATGTAAGACGATGTTCAATTCAGGGTTTCAGAAGAGTATTTTAAAAGCCATGCAAACAAAGGAAGCTAATCTCTTAGCTTTGCCCGGTGTTTTTCTTTTCCTTTTTCTTAGTTTTTGTTTTTTAACAAGAAGTTAATATGGTAATACCCCTGGCAGAATATACAAAATCCCGACAGCTGGAATCTAGGCTCAAAATCATTATGAAATACAGATGTGGTCATGTTTCCCAAAGCCTGGTTCTGGTTGAAATGCTCTAATCTCCTCCAGAGAGGTCTCAGGAAAATGCATATTTGGTCAAACAAAAAATTCCCTCAAGTTATCTTAAGTGGTTATACATTATAGCAGCTGTTTAAAAATCTGAAAAAACTGCTGGATCAGTACTGAAATTATATCTATATAGTTATAGATATAATACAGATAGAGGGAGAGATAAAGATACTGATGCAGATGTAGAGTTAGAGATACAGATATCACACTCACCCACACATACACACACACACAATCACACACATGAATGGGTCCAATAATCTGGAACTCATCTGTTGCTTTCAAAGACAACAGTACTGGCATGTCTAAACTAGTCAAGTCATGCACCTGCTTTAAGATGATAAAGGATGATTCTATAAGGGTCTATAAAAATGACCTCTGGATCATGTATGGGATGAAATAATCCTAGCATAAGGATCCTAGAACCTCAGTGAGATAATGAGTTCATCAAATGTTACCCATATGCCAATAGCTTTGTTGACAAATACAGTGATAAAAGGGTACAGGGAAGTATTTAACAATTATTTTTCATCCAACCCTTCAGAAATCAATCTTTGGGATTACCTGGTGGTGCAGTGCAGGGGACACAGGTTTGAGCCCTGGTCCAGGAAGATCCCACGTGCCGCAGAGCAACTAAGCCCGTGTGCCACAACTACTGAGCCTGCACTCTAGAGCCCGTGAGCCACAACTACTGAGCCCACATCCACAACTATTGAAGCCCGCGTGCCTAGAGCCTGTGCTCCGCAACAAGAGAAGCCACCACAATGAGAAGCCCACGCACTGCAACAAAGAGTAGCCCCTGCTCGCCACAACTAGAGAAAGGCCCTGTGCAGCAACAAAGACCTAACACGGCCAAAAATAAAATAAATAAATTAAATAAACAAATAAATTTATTAAAAGAAAATCAATCTTCATGTTCCCACAATTGGCAGACTGCAAATGCTGGTCATTCCCAGCACCTTGCTAGATAAACATATAATAGTAGGCACTTAACTCTGAAAAAATTTTAAATAAATAGCTATGGAAGCTGGTCACCAGTTAAGAAGAACCAAAGATGATTTGTTGACCATATGACTTCATCCAGCATAGGATGAAAACAGACTTCACCCAGCCCTAGCATCTTGTAGATGCATTGTATCATTGTCAATTTTTCTCATTATGTAGATTAACAGATTGCCAGTGTTAAACATTTTCCAAATTATATGAAGACTTGAGAGCTCTGTGATCATCCTTTATGGTCCTCAGAATCCTGTCTGTAGCCTTGGGATTGGGCTCCTGAGAGATCACCAAGAGGTACGTACAGTTCAGATTATCACACCATGAACCATAGCAAATCATGGTTCAAGCAATATTTCTGGTAATCATTTACAAAATTCTATATGAATAATTTTCACTGTTTAGTGGTTCTGGAGTTGAGACTCCTAAATAAATGATATCCTATTTGAAAAGTCATTGGATATCTGATATTCCCAAGAGCCAGGAAATCACAAGCATTTGAATCTTGGCTCCAACTGAATCCAGTTCTTTGGGATTTGTAGCTCTCTAAGCATGCCTTAAAGTCTACATAAAGGCTTATTCTTTACTGGTTATTTCAACCTGCATGGACTTTGTAATCATCCTAATCCCACAGCAATTACTATTAGTGCCATTTATTTATATAACTTATCATGGGCTGCTTTCTATTAACACTTTACACGTGTGATTTAAGTTCTCCTGAGATTTCAAATTCCTGAGTTGAGGTCAGCTCCTATGACATATTTTTTTGTACCAGTTTGTCACCAAACACAATCCTAATTTCACAATATGTGCTTAGTAAATAGCTATCAAAATTATTCTTTTGGGATGGGCAAAAAAAATGCTAAATCCTTACTTCTCTTCACTTAGAATAACAGAAAAAATGTGTAGGGGGATGTTGAGAGGAACCTTTCCGATTGCCTTGAAATTACCTCTAGAGTAGGGATTAATAAATTTTTTCTATAAATGGCCAGCTAGTTATTATTTTAGGCTTTATCATTTATATATATATATATATATACACACACACATCTTCTTTATCCATTCATCTGTTGATGGACATTTAGGTTGTTTCCATGTCTTGGCTATTGTAAATAGTGCTGCTATGAA
>NW_006769306.1:1547853-1573845 GCF_000442215.2 Lipotes vexillifer
TATATATATATTTACAACCCTTTAAAAATTGTTCATAGCTCACAAGCCATACAAAAACAGGCCACAAACCATATTTGTATCACAGGCCATACATTGTCCACTGTGCTCTACAGCACACAGACAAAAAGCGAAATGTGTTCAGTACCCTCAGTCAAAAGAGCCACCAACAATAAGGGCCAGACTAATTTCTTCAGGGCTCAACTAAAGGGAGCAAAATCTACAGAATTACTTATCTACCTCACCAGCTATTGTCTGTCTATCTATCTATCTATCATCTATCTGTCAATCATCTGTCCATTTATTTATCTACTGTCTATAAACCAACCACCTATCTACATAGTAGTTATCTATCATTAATCATCTATAATAGAGCGAAACTCAGTTATCTATCATTTATCATTTATTTATCTATCATCTATCTATCTAAAGACACAGGCATGGAGAGTGAAGGGGGAGTCCTCAGCATCTTTGGCCTTGGCCTCAAGGGGAATGCTGTATTAGCTTTCAGATATTATTTTACACTTTCTCTAAAGTGTGAGAGGTGCCTGGGCATGAAGACTCTGAGACAATCTCTCATAGAGACTGTAAGATGCCTTCAAAAAGGGATGCTGCATCTTATTTTACATTTAGGTGTCTGCTTATGTGAACTTGCTGATCTACCCTGAGCCTATATGAACAGGAGAGGAGAATTAGGTAAAAAAAAAAAAAAAGGATAAAATTCTCATGGGTAGGGTTTGAGCCAGCATGTTGACACTCCACCTGGGACGTAGGAATAGGAATTTGTAGAGTATACTTCTGGGGGCAGGAAATGAAGTAGAAAAACAGACAGCATTAAAGCCAGCTTTCCCATGGACAGCTATGCAGTTGGAAGCCTTGCAATGACCTCCAAGGGACTCACCCTTGTGCCCACGAGAGCCAGCACGACCTGGCTGGTGCCACAGCCCTAACCCTGGTCAGGGCTAGTTGGAGAAGAGGTGGCTACCAGTAGAATGAGGACCACAACAGGAGTTAGGTAGGTCTGGAAATGCTCACTATTTTCTCTCACTCTCTTCCCCAATAGCATCAACACACAGAAAGATCTACATTTTGTAGAAAAGTGCGGAAGATGTATTTGAGAAGCATCCACTGGCACGCATACTCCCTAAGCAGTAACTAGCCCAGCTGAATGCCTGTCCTAGAGTTAGGGGAAAAGATGCATTTTAAATCAAGCTTGAGATTCATTTTTCAACTAGACTGAGCATTGATAACTGTCCAAGATGTTATTAAGGGAAAAGAAAAGGGATTTGACAGAGCACAGTTGAAAGCAGCAATTGGAAAAAAAATGTTTCTTGTCTGTACCCCACTGAGTAGAACCATACACATTTTCTTTCTTTTGTTTCCTTCTTTCTTTCCTTCCTTCCTTTCTTTTTTTTTTTTTTCTTCTTATTTTCTGATAGATGTGTCCATAAACATTCAGCTTCAAGTTTTTTCATGAAATTTATTTGTCCCTGCTAGGACCTGAAGTCTGTTAGAGGAACCAGGAGATAGATTGTCTCATATTGGCTCCCCAGAAGCAAACCTGAGAGTATGATTCCAGTTTAAGTGATTTATTAACAAAGTACTTCCAGGGAAAGCCAGTCTGGGAGCAGGAAAAGGAGTGGGGAAAGCAGGATAGGAAAGGGGAGGAAGCCAAGCAAGGAAGTGATCTCAGGCAAAGTCCCCCAGAGGCTACCTTCATCCTGATCCTGCAGAAAACTACGGACTGTGAATTCTGCCTCTAATAGTCTTCACCCAAGTCAAAGGGGCTGTCGTACTCCCACATCTGGGAGTCACTGGTTAAGTCCACCCTTAGGGAATATAAATAACCAGAACTTCTGGCTCTCAGTCATCCAGGAGCCCATGGGAAGTCCTACAGTGGGGAAAATGAAATTGTGAAAATGAGTTCCAAGAAGATCTGGACAGAGAATCAGCATTATCTGCTACAACATTCACAGAATGTTAGAGTAGAATTGTTCCTGGAGGATGCAAGACCAGGGCACCCCTTGATTAGTTGTAAGTTATGCCACACATGCACGCAAACATGCACACACACGATGTTATCAGTAAAGACACACAACAGTTTATTGATTTTTTCCAAATAATTTGCTTAGAATGCAATGTTATCCCCATAATAATGTCACTCTTACTAGCAATCCCATGTTATTCTTCCTTTATTGGGAGAGAAAGAATTGGAGGTATGACCGGGACTCAAGACGGCAACTACCTCAGGAATACCTTATTTCTGCTGCAATTCACCCTAAGATACAACTACTATGGTTCTGATGATAGTTGTGACCATTAGAAATGATTTAGAGCTTATGGGTTGTGGTTTTATAATTATTTTGGATTTTAAAAAATTTATCTGTGAATAAACTTCAGTTTATTTCTAAGGCATATAGGAAGGTACAGTGTACTTCTTTCTAGAAAAATATGCCAAAATCAGTACTACAGAAGAATCCAGCAAACAGCCTGGTATAGATGTAAGGCAGTGTACACTAATGATTAGACATGTGCAGCTACATTGTTTAGGGTCAAATCCTAGCTTTGTTAGCAACAAATCATTTTTCATTGGATAACTTGATTAATTTTTTACACCTAAATACCCTCAGGAGTAGGAATTAAAGAGGAATAAGATTCGAACTTGCTTTATCAGGCTGTTGGAAATTAAAGGAGATCATATGTGTAGAGTGCTTAGACTCAGTGATAGCATAGAGTAGGTGCTCCATAAATGTTCATTTTTATTAAGAACATGGTTTCAGGAGTTGGAAAGACCTCTGCCTAATTCTCTTTGTCCTTGGGAAGGTGAGTTCTTCTCATTAAAGTGCAGATAATAGTAGGATGACTGAATTTCTGTGGGGATTAAATGCAATAGTACATGAAATACCTAGCAAACCGGAAGTGCATAATAGCTGTCATTTCCCTGTCCTTTCATTAGATACACAAATACTCTCCATACATGAAGGAGAAGTGGTTGTACAACGTCAGCATGAATGCTTTCAGACTCACCCTTTCATTCAATCTCTTTTGCATAAGTACAAATGGAAGCCTAGTTTAATCTTATGACTTTGAAAAGATGACAGCAATACATCTCTACAAATTTCTAGTGTTAGAATGTACTCCCTTAAATTAAATTGAAATTTCCACTCATCTAATTTCAACGCTCTTTGCTCCTGGAGCAATATGAAGTTGAACTGTACTTCGGTTAATTCAGTTGGCCAACAGAACTAAAAACTTTCCCTTAAATTAAAGCCATACTACCAGAGACTAAATGCTCATGGGTTCAGCAACACATTTGGTGGACTATTTCCTGTGCCTTGACTGTAGCAAGGCTTCAATGCAAAGGAAGGCAAAGTATTCACAGAGAAGTCCAAACTGTTAGGTTCCCTTCAAAACCAGTCTCTTGAGTCTGCTCTATAGCTTCTGGCTGGTTGATCCCAGACCTCATTTGTTGGTGTTCAAAACAGAGTCTGGATTTCATTAACTGGGTTGACTTGAGGTTGGGGTTGGACAATCACATAGTTCTTTTTAAAAAATTGTTTAACTTGTGAGGAAGGTTGTTGCTTAGAGTATGAAGCATGAAGTAAGTCATGTTGTTTTTTACTCTCAATTGCATTAAGGGCTTAAAACAAAACATTACACAGGGAGCAAGTTCAGGGTCTCTATTTGAATTGTACTGGCAGCTCTATGAAAAGAAGATGCCCTGTGTGTTAATGGCTTTGAGCAATGGTGTGACAGAAAGGGAGAGTGAAGGTATGCTCACTGGTTCATCCCTGTCATCCAGAAGACCCATGCTCAATGCAGCATTGTTCATAATAATCAATATGTGGAAACAAGCTAATGTTCATCAAGAGAAAAATGGATAAAGAAAATGTGTTTTATATATATATATATATATATATATATAGTATTTATTCATCCTTAAAAAGGAAGGAAATCCTGCAGTATGCAACAACACTGATTCCACTGATATGAGGTATCTAAAATAAACAAACACATAGAAGCAGACAAAGGCAACAAAAGCAAAAAAAAAAAAAATAAGTAGAATTATATCAAACTAAAAAGCTTCTGCATAGCAAAGGAAAACATCAATAATATGAAAAGGCAGCCTATGAAATGGAAGAAGATATTTGCAAACCATATATCTGATAAGGTTAATATCCAAAATATACAAGGAACTCAAAGAACTCAATAGCAAAAACCCCAAGTAACGGGATTTAGAAATGGGCAAAAGGGGGACCTTCAAGATGGAGGAGGAGTAAGACGCAGAGATCACCTTCCTCCCCACAAATACATCAAAATACATCAAAAATACATCTACATGTGGAACAACTCCTACAGAACACCTACTGAATGCTGGCAGAAGACCTCAGACTTCCCAAAAGGCAAGAAACTCCCCACGTACCTGGCTAGGGCAAAAGAAAAAAGAAAAACCAGAGACAAAAGAATAGGGACGGGACCTGCACCAGTGGGAGGGAGCTGTGAAGGAGGAAAGGTTTCCACACACTAGGAAGCCCCTTCGTGGGCGGAGACTGTGGGTGGCGGAGGGGGGAAGCTTTAGAGCAGCGGAGGAGAGCACAGCAACAGGGGTGCGGAGGGCAAAGTGGAGAGATCCCCACACAGAGGATTGGTGCCGACCAGCACTCACCAGCCCGAGAGGCTTGTGTGCTCACCCGCCGGGGCAGGTGGGGGCTGGGAGCTGAGGCTCAGGCTTCGAAGGTCAGATCCCAGGGAGAGGACTGGGGTTGGCTGCATGAACAAAGCCTGAAGGGGGTTAGTGTGCCACAGCTAGCTGGGAGGGAGTCCAGGAAAAAGTCTGGACCTGTTTAAGAGGCAAGAGACCATTGTTTCCAGGTTTGTGAGGGGATTCAGAGCACCGCCTAAACGAGCTCCAGAGATGGGCACGAGCCGCAGCTATCAGTGTGGACACCAGAGACGGGCATGAATCGCTAAGGCTGTTGCTCCAGCCACCAAGAAACCTGTGTGCAAGCACAGGTCACTATCCATACCTCCCCTCTCGGGAGGCTGTGAAGCCTGCCACTGCCAGGGCCCCGTGATGCAGGGACAAATTCCCCAGGAGAACACATGGTGCACCTCAGGCTGCTGCAATGTCATGCCAGCCTCTGCCACCGCATTCTGTACCCCTCCCTCCCCCTGGCTTGAGCGAGCCAGAGCCCCCTAATCAGCTGCTACTTTAACCCCATCCTGTCTGGGTGGGGAATAGATGCACTCAGGCGACCTACATGCAGAGGCAGGGCCAAATCCAAAGCCGAAACCCAGGAGCTGTGCGAACAAAGAAGAGAAAGGGAAATTTCTCCCAGCAGCCTCAGGAGCAGCAGAATAAATCTCCACAATCAACTTGATGTACCCTGCATCTGTGGAACACCTGAATAGACAACAAATCATTGCAAAATTGAGGCAGTGGACTTTGGGAGCAACTGTAGACTTGGGGTTTGCTTTCTGCATCTAATTTGTTTCTGGTTTTATGTTTATCTTAGCTTAGTATTTACAGCTTATTAACATTGTTAGATTAGTTTATTGATTTGGTTGCTCTCTTCCTTTTTACGTATATATATATATTTTTTTTTTTTTTCCTTTCACATACATCTATATATTATTTTCCTTTTACCTTTTCGTGAGTGTGTATGTGTATGCTTCTTTGTGTGATTTTTGTCTGTATAGGTTTGCTTTTATGATTTGTCCTAGGGTTCTGTCTGTTCTTTTTTTTCTTTTTTTTAGTATAGCTTTTAGCACTTGTTATCATTGCTGGATTTGTTTACTGGTTTGGCTGCTCTCTTCTTTCTTTTTTTTTAATTACTTTTTAATTTTATTATTTTAATATTTTTTATTTATTATTTTAATTTTTTTCTTTCTTTTTTTTTTCCTCCCTCTTCTTCTGACCCGTGTGGCTGACACAGTCTTGGTGCTATGGCTGGGTGTCAGGCTTGAGCCTCTGAGATGGGAGAGCCAAGTTCAGGACATTGGTCAACCAGAGACAACCTGGCCCCACATAATATCAATCAGTAAGAGCTCTCCCAGAGATCTCCGTCTCAACGCTAAGATCCAGCTCTACTCAATGACCAGCAAGCTCCAGTGCTGGAGACCCCATGCCAAACAACAAGCAAGACAGAAATACAACCACACCCATTAGCAGAGAGGCTGCCTAAAATCATAATAAGTTCACAGGCACCACAAAACACACCACCAGATATGGTCCTGCCCACCAGAAAGAAAATATCCAGCCTCATCCACCAGAACACCGCCACCAGTCCCCTCTACCATAAAGTGTACACAACCCACTGAACCAACCTCATCCACTGGAGACAGGCACCAAAAACAACAGGAACCTACAGCCTGGAATAGGAGACCCCAAACACAGAAAGTTAAGCAAATTGAGAAGACAGAGAAATACACAGCAGATGAAGGAGCAAGGTAAAAACCCACCAGACCAAACAAATTAAGAGGAAATCGGCACTCTACCTGGAAAAGATTTCAGAGGAATCATAATAAAGACGACCCAAAATCTTGTAAATAGAATGGAGAAAATACAAGAAATATTTAACAAGGACCTAGAAGAACTAAAGAGCAAACAAACAATGATGAAGAACACAATAAATAAAATTAAAAATTCTCTAGAAGGAATCAATAGCAGAATAACTGAGGCAGAAGAACGGATAAGTGACCTGGAAGATAAAATAATGGAAGTAACTACCACAGAGCAGAATAAAGAAAAAAGAATGAAAGGAATTGAGGACAGTCTCAGAGACCTCGGGGACATTAAATGCACCAACATTTTGATTTATAGGGGTCCCAGAAGAAGAGGAGAAAAAGAAAGGGACTGAGAAAATATTTGAAGAGATTATAGTTGAAAACTTCCCTAACATGGGAAAAGAAATAGTCACTCAAGTCCAGGAAGAGCAGAGAGTCCTATACAGGATAAATCCAAGGAGAAACACGCCAAGACATATTAATCAAACTATCAAAGATTAAATACAAAGAAAAAATATTAAAAGCAGCAAGGAAAAAATACAAACAACATACAAGGGAATCCCCATAAGGCTAACAGCTGATCTTTCAGCAGAAACTCTGCAAGCCAGAAGGGAGTGGCAGGACATATTGAAAGTGAAGAAAGGGAAAAAAGTACAACCAAGATTACTCTACCCAGCAAGGATGTGATTCAGATTCAACGAGAAATTAAAACCTTTACAGACAAGCAAATTTAAGAGAATTCAGCACCACCAAACTAGGTTTACAACAAATGCTAAAGGAACTTCTCTAGGCAGGAAACACAAGAGAAGGAAAACACCTACAATAACAAACCCCAAACAATTAAGAAAATGGTAATAGGAACATACATATAAATCATTACCTTAAATGTAAATGGATTAAGTGCTCCAAGAAAGGACACAGACTGGCTGAATGGATACAAAAACAAGACCCATATATATGTTGTCTACAAGAGACCCACTTCAGACCTAGCAACACATACAGACTGAAAGTGAGGGGATGGAAAAAGATATTCCATGCAAAAGGAAATCAAAAGAAAGCTGGAGTAGCAATTCTTATGTCAGACAAAATAGACATTAAAATAAGGACTATTATAAGAGACAAAGAAGAACACTATATAATATTCAAGGGATCAAACCAAGAAGAAGATATAACAATTGTAAATATTTATGCACCCAACATAGGAGCACTTCAATACATAAGGCAAATGCTAACAGCCATAAAAGGGAAATCAAGAGTAACACAATCATAGTAGGGGACTTTAACACCCCACATTCACCAATGCACAGAACATCCAAAATGAAAATAAATAAGAAAACACAAGCCTTAAATGATACATTAAATAAGATGGACTTAATTGATATTTATAGGACATTCCATCCCCAAAAAACAGAATACACGTTCTTCTCAAGTGCTCATGGAACATTCTCCAGGAGAGATCATATCTTGGGTCACAAATCAAGCCTTGGTAAATTTAAGAAAATTGAACTCATTATCAAGTACCTTTTCTGACCGCAATGCTATGAGACTAGATACCAATTACAGGAAGAAAAACTGTAAAAAATACAAACAATACCTAGAAACAAATAACAATGAAAACACGACGAACCCAAATCTATGGGATGCAGCAAAAGCAGTTCTAAGAGGGAAGTTTATAGCAATACTATCCTACCCCAAGAAACAAGTAAAATCCCCAATAAACAACCTAACCTTCCACCTAAAGCAATCAGAGAAAGAAGAACAAAACAACTCCAAAGATAGCAGATGTAAAGAAATCATAAATATCAGATCAGAAATAAATGAAAAAGAAATGAAGAAAATGATAGCAAAGATAAATAAAACTAAAAACTGGTTCTTTGAGAAGATAAACAAAATTGATAAAGCATTAGCCAGACTCATGAAGAAAAAAAAAAGGAGAAGAGTCAAATCAATAGCAATAGAAATGAAAAAGAAGTAACAGCTGACACCGCAGAAATACAAAGGCTCATGAGAGATTACTGCAAGCAACAATTTGCCAATAAAATGGACAACCTGGAAGAAACGGACAAATTCTTAGAAAAGCACAAGGCTTCCGAGGCTGAACCAGGAAGAAATAGAAAATATAAACTGACCAATCACAGGCACTGAAAATTAAACTGTGATTAGAAATCTTCCAGCAAATTAAAGCCCAGGACCAGATGGCTTCACAGGCGAATTCTACCAAATATTTAGAGAAGAGCTAACACCTATCCTCAAACTCTTCCAAAATATAGCAGAGGGAGGAACACTCCCAAACTCATTCTGTGAAGCCACCATCACCCTGATACCACAACCAGACAAAGATGTCACAAAAAAAGTAAATTACAGGCCGATATCACTGATGAATATAGATGCAAAAATCCTCAACAAAATACTAGCACACAGAATCCAGCAACACTTTAAAAGGCTCATACACCATGATCAAGTGCGGTTCATCCCAGGAATGCAAGGATTCTTCAATATACACAATCAATGTGATAAACCATATTAACAAAATGAAGGAGAAAAATCATACGATCATCTCAGTAGACGCAGAAAAAGCTTTCGACAAAATTCAACACCCATTTATGATATAAACTCTCCAGAAAATAGGCATAGAGGGAACCTACCTCAACATAATAAAGGCCATATATGACAAAACCACAGCCAACATCGTTCTCAATGCTGAAAAACTGAAACCGTTTCCACTAAGATCAGGAACAAGACAAGGTGCCCACTCTCACCACTATTATTCAACATAGTTTTGCAAGTTTTAGCCACAGCAATCAGAGAAGGAAAATAAATAAGGGGAATCCAAATTGGAAAAGAAGAAGTAAAGCTGTCACTGTTTGCAGATGACATGATACTATACATAGAGAATCCTAAAGATGCCACCAGAAAACTGTTAGAGCTAATCAAGGAATTTGGTAAAGTAGCAGGGTACAAAATTAACGCACAGAAATCTCTTGCATTCCTATAGGCTAATGATGAAAAATCTGAAAGAGAAATTAAGGAAACACTCCCATTTACCACCACAACAAAAAGAATAAAATGCCTAGGAATAAACCTACCTAAGGAGCCAAAAGACCTGTATGCAGAAAACTATAAGATACTGATGAAATAAATTAAAGATGATACAAACAGATGGAGAGATTTACCATGTCCTTGGACTGGAAGAATCAACATTGTGAAAATGACTATACTACCCAAATCAAACTACAGAATCAATACAATCCCTATCAAACTACCAATGGCATTTTTCACAGAACTAGAACAAAAAATTTCACAATTTGTATGGAAACACAGAAGACCCCGAATAGCCAAAGCAATCTTGAGAAAGAAAAATAGAGCTGGAGGAATCAGGCTCCATGACTTCAGACTATAAGAAAAGCTACAGTAATCAAGACAGTATAGTACTGGCACAAAAATGGAAATATAGATCAATGGAGCAGGATAGAAAGCCCAGAGATAAACCCACACCCATATGGTCACCTTATCTTTGATAAAGGAGGCAGGAATGTACAGTGGAGAAAGGACAGCCTCTTCAGTAAGTGGTGCTGGGAAAACTGGACAGCTACATGGAAAAGAATGAAATTAGAACACTCCCTAGCACCATACACAAAAATAAACTCAAAATGGATTAAAGACCTAAATGTAAGGCTAGACACTATAAAACTCTTAGAGGAAAACATAGGCAGAACACCCTATGACATAAATAATAGCAAGATCCTTTTTGACCCACCTCCAAGAGAAATGGAAATAAAAACAAAAATAAACAAATGGGACCTAATGAAACTTAAAAGCTTTTGCACAGCAAAGGAAACCATAAACAAGATGAAAAGACAACACTCAAATGGGAGAAAATATTTGCAAATGAAGCAACTGACAAAGAATTAGTCTCCAAAATACACAAGCAGCTCATGCAGCTCAATATCAAAAAAACAAACAACGCAATCCAAAAATGGGCAGAAGACCTAAACAGACATTTCTTCAAAGATATACAGACAGCCAACAAACACATGAAAGAATGCTCAACATCACCAATCATTAGAGAAATGCAAATCAAAACTACAATGGGGTATCACCTCACACGGGTCAGAATGGCCATCATCAAAACATCTACAAACAGGGCTTCCCTGGTGGCTCAGTGGTTGGGAGTCCGCCTGCCGGTGCAGGGGACGCAGATTCGTGCCCTGGTCCGGGAAGATCCCACACGCCGCGGAGCAGCTGGGCCCGTGAGCCATGGCCACTGAGCCTGCGTGTCCAGAGCCTGTGCTCCGCAACAGGAGAGGCCACAACAGTGAGAGGCCCGCATACCACAAAAAAACAAACAAAAAAACCCATCTACAAACAATAAATGCTGGAAAGGGTGTGGAGAAAAGGGAACCCTCTTGAACTGTTGGTGGGAATGTAAATTGATACAGCCACTGTGGAGAACAGTATGGAGGTTCCTTAAAAAACTAAAAATAGAACTACCATATGACACAGCAATCCCACTACTGGGCATATACCCTGAGAAGACCATAATTCAAAAAGAGTTATGTACCACAATGTTCATTGCAGCATTATTTACAATAGCCAGGACATGGAAGCAACCTAAATGCCCATCAACAGATGAATGGATAAAGAAGATGTGGCACGTATATACAGTGGAATATTACTCAGCCATAAAAAGAAACTAAATTGAGTTATTTGTAGTGAGGTGGATGGACCTAGAGTCTGTTATAAAGAGTGAAGTAAGTCAGAAAGAGAAGAACAAATCCCGTATGCTAACATATATACATGGAATCTAAAAAAAAAAAAAATTGTTATGAAGAACCTAGGGGCAGGACAGGAATAATGACGCAGATGTAGAGAATGGACTTGAGGACACAGGGAGGCATAAGGGTAAGCTGAGATGAAGTGAGAGAGCAGCATGGACTAATATACACTACCAAATAAAATAGCTAGTGGGAAGCAGCTGCATAGCACAGGGAGATCAGCTGAGTGCTTTGTGACCACCTAGAAGGGTGGGATAGGGAGGGTGGGAGGGAGACGCAAGAGAGAGGTGATATGGGGATATATGTATATGTATAGCTGATTCACTTTGTTATAAAGGAGAAACAAACACACCATTGTAAAGAAATTATACTCCAATAGAGATGTTAAATAAATAAATAAATAAATAAAAAGACTTTCAGCTACTCAAAAAAAAAAAGGGCAAAAGACCTGAACAGACATTTTTCCAAAGAAGATACAGAAATGGCCAACATGTACATGAAAATGTGCTCAATATCATTAATTATCAGGGAAAATACAAATCAAAACCACAATGAGACATCAACTCACACCTGTTGGGATGGCTATTATCAAAAAAAATAAGCGACAATAAGTGTCAATGAAGATAACAATAAATGGAAACCCTTGTGCCCTGTTGGCAGGAATGTAAACTGGGGCGGCCACTGTGGAAAACAGTATGAGGTTCTTCAAACAATTAAAAGTAGAGCTACCATATGCTCCAGCAATCCCACTCCTGGGTATATACCCAAAGGAAACAAACCATGATCTCAAAAAGATACCTGCACTCCCATGTTCACAGCAGCATTATTCACAATAGTGAAGGTATAGAAACAACCTAAGTGTCCACTGAAGGATAAATGAATAAAGAAAATGTGGCATATATAGACAATGGGATATTTATCGTTCAGCCTTAAAAAAGAAGAAAATCCTGCCATTTGCAACAACATGGATAAACCTAAAGGGCATTATGCTTAGTGAAATAAGCCAGATCAAGGAACACAAACACTGCATGGTATCACTTATATGTGGAATGTTAAAAAAAACTCAACTCATAGAAACAGAGTAGAGAAGTGGTTGCCAGGGGATGCAGGGTAGATGAAATCGGGAGAGGCTGGTAAAAGGGTACTGACTTTTAGCTATAATATGAATACGGACTGAGGATCTAATGTATAACATGGTGACTATACTCGATAACTGAAAT
This sequence comes from Lipotes vexillifer, assembly GCF_000442215.2. Taxonomy (NCBI): domain Eukaryota; kingdom Metazoa; phylum Chordata; class Mammalia; order Artiodactyla; family Lipotidae; genus Lipotes; species Lipotes vexillifer. Next base: position 1,560,353 of record NW_006769306.1, read on the forward strand.
TTGCTAAGAGAGTAGAACTTAAACGTTCCCACCAAAAAAAAAAAAAAAAAAAGCTTTGTGACCACCTAGAAGGGTGGGATAGGGAGGGTGGGAGGGAGACGCAAGAGAGAGGTGATATGGGGATATATGTATATGTATAGCTGATTCACTTTGTTATAAAGGAGAAACAAACACACCATTGTAAAGAAATTATACTCCAATAGAGATGTTAAATAAATAAATAAATAAATAAAAAGACTTTCAGCTACTCAAAAAAAAAAAGGGCAAAAGACCTGAACAGACATTTTTCCAAAGAAGATACAGAAATGGCCAACATGTACATGAAAATGTGCTCAATATCATTAATTATCAGGGAAAATACAAATCAAAACCACAATGAGACATCAACTCACACCTGTTGGGATGGCTATTATCAAAAAAAATAAGCGACAATAAGTGTCAATGAAGATAACAATAAATGGAAACCCTTGTGCCCTGTTGGCAGGAATGTAAACTGGGGCGGCCACTGTGGAAAACAGTATGAGGTTCTTCAAACAATTAAAAGTAGAGCTACCATATGCTCCAGCAATCCCACTCCTGGGTATATACCCAAAGGAAACAAACCATGATCTCAAAAAGATACCTGCACTCCCATGTTCACAGCAGCATTATTCACAATAGTGAAGGTATAGAAACAACCTAAGTGTCCACTGAAGGATAAATGAATAAAGAAAATGTGGCATATATAGACAATGGGATATTTATCGTTCAGCCTTAAAAAAGAAGAAAATCCTGCCATTTGCAACAACATGGATAAACCTAAAGGGCATTATGCTTAGTGAAATAAGCCAGATCAAGGAACACAAACACTGCATGGTATCACTTATATGTGGAATGTTAAAAAAAACTCAACTCATAGAAACAGAGTAGAGAAGTGGTTGCCAGGGGATGCAGGGTAGATGAAATCGGGAGAGGCTGGTAAAAGGGTACTGACTTTTAGCTATAATATGAATACGGACTGAGGATCTAATGTATAACATGGTGACTATACTCGATAACTGAAATTTGCTAAGAGAGTAGAACTTAAACGTTCCCACCAAAAAAAAAAAAAAAAAAGGTAAATATAAAAAGGTATATTTGTGAGGTGATGGATGTGTTAATTAACTTGATGGGGGGGGCGAATCCTTTCACAATCTATATGTATAAATTCATCACATTTTATACTTTAGATCTAACAATTTTATTTGTCAATTACACTTCAATAAAGCTGAAAAAAAATAAGAATAGTGGGAGGGATGGTTTTCAAAGAGAACTAATATTTGCTAACTATCCATTATGAAAATTATGAATCAAGTGCTGTCCTTTTACAGACTATGAGTCCTGGCCTCCGTCGATAAAGGTTATCAGGCTAAATGTGGGATACAGTGTTTGAACCAGAATGGTAAGTGGCATAAGGATAAGGCAGTAAAAATCAGCACTCAGCCTTTAATCGAGCATCCCCTACTGTACACCTGCCCAGCATCTGGACCTGTGCTGGGGTCTGGGGAAAGGCCAGGACCTCGTTCTCCAAGGGACACATTTTCGGGCCAGATCACTACAGCACACCAGATAAACAGGATACAGTCAGTGAATGTTCACATAATCTATTCTGAGCTCAGTGGACAGCATCCAGTCAGCTTTTGTCCTGTGAGACTATGCACCACCTGGAACTTGAAGATGGCATAAGAAGTAAAGTGGTGATGAGAGGTAAGGCACTCTTGGCCTGGAGAAAGAAAAGGCACAGAAATGATAATCAGCTGGTTGCAAAGGTCCCTAGGATGCTTCCTGGTGTCCAGGGTAGAATGTGGGAAAGGGGTCAAGGCAGGGAAGTTGGACAAATGACTCTAAGAGCTGCTGATGAGCGGATGGTCCTAGAGGTCTTGGAGAGGCTTTAAGGGAACTGTTTCAGTCAGGAATCTTCTAGCAGCAAGTGTCCTTAAACCTGGCCCCAAATGAGTCCACTGGCTGCCATAACTGAAAATGTCATGAAAGAAAGAATTAGAGCAAAGAATAAATTAAAATTTTAATACCCTCCCCCCACCCCCCTGAAAAAAAAAACCCCACATAGAAGCAGAAAGAAGAAGGGTGGTAGCCAGGGGCTAATGGGAGGCAGAGGCTGGGAATTGCTAATTAATGGATGTAAAGTTCCAGTTAGCAAGATAAGTCCTAGGGGCATGCTGTACAACACTGTGCCAACAGTTAACGATACTGTATTGTTCACTCAAAAATTGGTTAAGAGGGTAGATTTCATGTTAAATGTTCTTACTTCAATTTTAAAAAAACAATAGAAGAAACAAATCTCTATGGAAACCTCAATGAGGAGTTTCAGAGGAGATCCCAGGGAAGGCCACCAGCAGAGAACTTTGTTCTACACCCGTATTTCCTTCTCTCAGACAAATGGAGTGATCTTTCTTCCATCCACCCTCTCAACTCCTGGTTGTCACACACCAACATCTAAAGCTGTATCGTATGTCAAAGATAGTCACCTATATTGATTTTCTTCCTTTCCCCCAGCATTGCCCAATATCTCCATTTTTTATCTCTATGATAAGAACCAGGAGAAGGTGAATGAGGTGATATCTTAAAATTCCAAGGTTGCTTTGTCCAAACAAACAAATAAAAAAACACACAAAAAAAACCCTAAGTAGAAACTTCTAATTCTACCGTAGAGCAAAGTGTCTTGGTGCAGCCCCAAATTGCTTCATCAAGCATACAGCAGCCTCAAAATTATTTCTTGCTTCCATCATCAAAATGCAATCTTAGTCTGAACAGGAACAAATAAATCTTTCTGTCCCCAGGATAATTTCCGTAATTGTGTTCCCACAGCCATTTGTCTTTGTTTTTGTTTTCTCCTCATAATCTCCTTGCCAACTGCTGTTTTAAGGCACGTTGGGGTATCATAGACTATTAGGTGTTGGAAAGGGTCCTAGAGACATTCTCATTCACAAAGGAGGAATCTAAGACCAAGGAAGGATAAAGATTTACCGCAGCATAACTGCTTTGAGACACCAACATCTCAGAATGTCCTCCACCTAGGCACACCACTTGTTTTGGCTGACTCTGGCTTAATTGTCCCTTTGCTTGCTGGTGCGGCCTTCTACAGCACTTCGTGATAACTCTTGATGAATACTCTGGGCACAGAGCTTCTAAGTCCCTACTGTGTTCGTGGGCAGCTAGCTTTCTCCTTTGCATCCTCACTTGTATCATAACTGATATGCCCAGAAATGTCATCACGCCTTTTCTTCTAGGAACCGCATAGCTGTTCTACTGAGAAGCACCTTGGGGAACCCCCGTCTCTTTTCCTGCTTTTCTCCTGTTCTTCCGCCCTCCTAGAAGCTGCTCCCACACTCTCTATCCCTTGATTTCTGCCTTTCTCAAAACAGGTTGCAGACTCCAGCACAGTGTTTCAGCATCCTGCACATCATCACCGACTTTGAACCCAGGCAAATAAATCCTTTTCAATATAAGAAAACAAAAAGGACAAACATGAGGAAGGATTACATTCCAGAACTAGACCGTACAAAATTCTCCCAAGTCTTCTTTCCAATTAAGTCGAAGTCAGTTAGTTTCTATTTCTTCGCCTTCATCCTGAGACTGGAGTTTCCTAAAAGCCATGATGATTTTTCCCACTCTCTACATTATGAACAGGCATCTGTACTCCTTTTTCCAGAAGCCTCCTGTCCAAAGAGATAACATCAAAGAAGAAATTGGGGCAGAAAAACAAGGTGCTCTTATTAACATTCATTTCAATAACCTCGGTGGGTACAGATGCTATGCCTTTAGATATTTTTTATTCTCCTCACTAAAGGAAACTGGTAGTCTTTTCTTTCTACAGTAGCACTTTTATGAAATATTCTGACTTTAAAATGGAGGAAATGCAGCATATTACAATTCCTCTTGGAAATTCAAAGGATGTATAAGTATAGTCTACACTCTGAGCAGTTCTGCCACAAAAAAACTTGTTTAACTTTGTTTAAACCATTATTTACCAGTGGAATCGCTGGAATCTAGAATGTGTATGCATGTTAACATCCTAAACCATACGTTCTTTGAACCATTTTTCTGGTGTAAAGGCAGCACTGACTCACTGTAAATGTTCCTTTATTACAACTCCACAGGCCTTACCTGCTCCTTCAGAAAACAATTTAACAATTTGAAAAATTTAGTTATAACTAAAGTGTATAGTTATAATTAAAGTGAATAGTTAAAGTGTTATTTGATCCATATTCTCTACATACCAGGAGTTATGCTAAGTATTGTTATTTTCGTTAAAAAGACAAAAGTCAGATTAAACAATGTATTGGTTGGGGAGTTTTTGACCGTAAATAAGAGAAATCTCTATTCACAGTGGCCTAAGCAATTAAGGAATTTTTACTATCCAATAGAGCAGGAAATCTTGAGGCAGAATGACTCTAGGGCGATTAATTCATTGCTCAGTGACATCAACAACAACCTGAAATCTTTCTTTCTTTCTGTTCTCTCATCTTCAGCATTCTCATTTTGTCAAAGACCAGCCAACCTCAAGATGCCATGCAGATATGACAACATATGGCAAAAAAAGAGAAAAGGAGTAAGTCTTCCCTGGCTTCTTTTCAAAAGTGGAGTTTTTTTCTAGAAGCTCCTATTATGAAAAAAAATCAGACTCCCCATAATCAGCTATTACTATAAGCTGATAGTTGGAGAAACAAAGTTAAAAATCTCAACAAAATAATTGATCCTTAACATCTTACTGGACAAACTGTACCTCTTTCACATTTATAATCACATTATTCAAACAGTATTTTTAAAGTTTTCTTAATTATCACTACAAGTTCTGCCCTCATCTCTCCTGCAATGAATTTCTGCTTTCGCCTTCCTGAGGACCACAAAGCCCTTTCTGCACATTGGCCACAAGGTAATTCTTAGAGGAGGTCTTAGCTTATACCAGCGTATAAAAAAAAGTCTATAATTTTGATATCTTAAAGTATGGCTTCTTGGATATCCAGTTACTGGCTGGTTTAACACTTCCTTTCCTCCTTCCCACAATGAATTCTTAATGAACAATAAGGTCTAATTCTAAATTTTTAGTTTGTGGTCTACTGTTCCACAACATTGGCTGACTGCATACCAGGGCGATCCAATCATTGTCAAGGGGAATGACCTCATAGATGGGCTTAATATTGCCCAAAGAGCTGGGAATAAAGTCAGCTCTCCTTGCCTTTTCTGAGTAAATGGTGGAACACAAGCAGAACTGGGATGATATCAGAAAGAAATGAGGGGTGGCTGCTTGGAAGGCATCTAATAATACTTGCTATAAGTATCTTATTACTGAGTATTAAGTACTTAAAGTGGGTTGGTTCCTTGAAGATGCAAGGCCATACCCTCTCACCTATACTTCTGAGCGCCACCTTGAATTCATTCTGAGTACTTGGGTATCAGAGTTGCCATCTTAATCCTGTAGGGCCCAAGTAGCAAGATAAACTCCAAGAAAAGCTGCTGACCGTTAGAATTAGAATACTACTGAAAATTACTAATGCATACTTATATGGTCATTTATTCCTTCAAGGTTTAAATAACATCAGCCTTAATTGTGCACGTATCACATACAGTGTAGCTATAAATAGGAGTTACTTTAGGGAAAAATATTCCAACCTAAGTTCTGTGTAGTTTAAAATATGTATTTAAAAAAGAAGAAAAAAGTGACCCAGACATAGGCCATTTTTTCCCCGGTTCAATCCAACTGGCTTAAAATTTACTGGCATGATTCACAAATCTAAAACATTTGAGTCTTAAAAACATGAAAGCCCAGATGGTTTTACTGGCTCAGACATCTTTCTATGATTGTATTTTGTCAGACCAGTCACCTAAAAGCATGACTAACACTGATTTGAGTTCGTCCCTTCCAAATGTTTCTAAAATGATTGAATCAAAGAGAAGAATAATGCAATAATAAGTTGATGTCCCATTATGAAATGTGAAATGATCCACATAGTTCAATAAAATTTCAGGGCCAGAAACAACTTACATGGCAGTGGATTGCAGACACTGGCTTAACTTGACCCAAAAAATTATTGGGTGAAAGATGGTTTAGAGATGGTCCAGACATTCACTAGCTTCCAAATACTTGCACTTAGAGAAATGGAAAATCTCTATATATTAGCCATTTCCCCAAGTCCACCTGGCCATCTAAAGCGAACAGTCTAAAAAAACCAAAGGGGAGTGTTCGTGATAGCAGGAAATTAGAATTTTTGTGGGTTTTACACTTTTTTCAGAGACATCTGCTTATAGTCATCCTTATGGTATCACTATTTTCATAGTTTCAGCGCAACTATTTTCAATTTTGCGGCCAAAGCATGTTTTCTTCCTTCCTGCCAATCTGTACTTTCTAGAGAGTTGGGCAAAGTGCTAATATGAAATAGATCTCACCAAGGTAGGCAATTTTAGTCAAAACTGGAAAACGGGAATCATCTGCTTTCTTCAGTGTACCCAGAAAATCTATTCTGTTTCTCTTCTCTATGATTTTTTCATTTTTGGTTAGCTAGTTTTGCCCTTTTGGCAAAATCTCTTCTTTATTCCTCAAGAAGGGGAGAAACACAGACATACACACGTGTAATATATACACAGCATATATATTCAATTACATCAGTCATGTGTACCCTAGCCTTAACGGACATTTTCATTTAATACTGGGTTTTTTTTTAATAATTTTAAGTTTAAAAGTTTTGCATTCTTTGTAAAATAAATGTAATCCAAATATCTCTGGACCTCAGCAGCTTTTGGATATAAGGCAAGTTCCATTAACAATTGTAGTACAAATTCCACATGTCTTGTCCCCATCTGTTAACTGGGACCCTAAATCTCCTGCAAATTATTCTGTCCTGGGGGCATTTACATCTTATAGGAAGACAGGTGTAAAATATATAAAAATAATTGTAATAAAAGGACTAATGTGTGGTTTTAGAAGAGATGTGCAGTTTGTGGCACTGAAGAGGAAACAATTATTTTTGGCTGACTGGGCTTTAAAGACTTAAAAGACAGAAGTTACAGCAGCCCATTTAGAGAGGATAGAATGGGCAGCACGCATACAGGGGCAGAGGCAGGGAGATGCAGTGTGTGCATGGCACACCAAGTCCTCTCGTTTGGGGTCTGGGTCACTGAAGGAAATACAACTAGAGAACCTGAGCTTTCCTCTGTGGCAATCGCATCCACTACATTATGTGCCAAGCCCCCAGCTCAGTGGTGCAGATACATAATCTTTAAAAAGGAAAAACTTGTTTTTGTGTGTGCTTATTTATATTGGAAAGACTGTAACCACCAGAAGCTGCCCAGAATAGATTCCTAGTGATTTTTGAGGATGTTTGTGTTTTCATTTACTGTTTTGATAGAAAGATACCACTTTGGAAATGAGAGTAGGATATAAGGAGTACATAGCACAATGTTCTGTAAATGGTGAGTGTTCAATAAATATTCAGAGAAGAAAGAAAGAAACTGCCATAAAAAGAAAAGATTTTGCTCAATTTGAGCATGGCCTACAAAACTGGTTCTCAAGCTGTACTTTGCAGGTGATCTGGAGCCACGGAGCATCACTTAGAAAAAGCCTTCCCATCTGGCACCCCGACCTGCAACACCCTTCAACTAGAAAACCTTCACTTTTATATATTTTATATAAAAGGGCTCTGAACAAGATTTTCTTTCAGGGAAATAAGGATTCCATGGCTTAAAACTCTTGAAAATTATATTCTTGCAATAATTGAATTGGGTCCCTGAAAAGGGTCAAAAATCATTTTTAAAAGTCTAAGGAAATTGTGATTCCAGGAGATCACTAACTTGATTACAAAGGCTTTAAAGTAACATTTTCAGGAAAGAGAGAAAAAAGAATTATGATGAGCAATAAGAATAATATATAAAGATGATTGTATAGGAGGTTTGAAGTAACAGAAAATAAGAAATACTTTCTGTAATTTTCATAAGCTACTCACTGAGTAAATGTTTTAAACAGTTAAAATTAAATTCTAGATACTAATAAGTAAATACCACCTATGAACAGTGACACTTTGTAGTAGGCATTCATGCGCAGAAATGCAGAATGGGAGAGAATCATTTTCAGACAGAAACATATCTACTCATGAGGGAATAATTAATAGTGCTGTACATCAAATATTATTCCCAAGAAAATCTCTGAACCTAAGAATGGAGGTCCATATACAGATCATCTTATAAAAAGTGTAGTATAGGGCTTCCCTGGTGGTGCAATGGTTGAGAGTCCACCTGCCGATGCAGGGGATACGGGTTCGTGCCCTGGTCCGGGAGGATCCCACATGCCGCGGAGCGGCTGGGCCCGTGAGCCACGGCCGCTAAGCCTGCGCGTCCGGAGCCTGTGCTCCGCAACGGGAGAGGCCACAGCAGTGAGAGGCCCGCATACCGCAAAAAAAAAAAAAAAAAAAAAAAAAAGTGTAGTATAGACAGCTGGCCAGGTAGAAACTTTGACCACTGCTCTTTTTGGGATTGTTGGGAGGGAAGTAACAATACATTTTAGCCTGTAGGAGGAAGAAGTCAGGGAAGAGAATAAATTCTACAATGGACGATGTTCAATAAAGGCAAAAGCAAGATGGAAATAATAACCATATTAAGATTAGCTTGGCCTATGGGAAAAAAATTTGGAACGAAACATATAACCACAATGTAAGTTGGGATCATAAAAATGAATGTAGAATGGACGAACTATCTTGGTGAAGGCTTAGCCAACTGGGGGATTGGCTAAGTGCCAGTTATTTATAAGGGAGATTTGAAAGACAAATTTTGAAGAAAGTTGCTTCAGTTATCAATAACCATGATGATTTATAATAATGATAAGATAGTTAATGCAAGCATTTGCAGATTAACTTGTTATTAATAATGAAATATGATTATGTCTTATCAACTAGAGAGTTTTACTTGGAACATGCTTACGACTGTTCATCTTTCAACCACTGTAATAGGGCTTCCCTGGTGGTGCAGTGATTGAGAGTCCACCTGCCGATGCAGGGGACACGGGTTCGTGCCCTGGTCCGGGAAGATCCCACATGCCGCAGAGCAGCTAGGCCCATGAGCCACGGCCGCTGAGCCTGCGCGTCTGGAGCCTGTGCTCCGCAACGAGAGAGGCCACAACAGTGAGAGGCCCACGTACGCCCCCCCCAAAAAAAGAACTATAATAAACCACGTAATAATTATGTCATTCTTGCGGCTTGAGAAGGTAAGTAAGGCTCGTCTTCTTTCTCTATGAGAGGTAACAAATAAGGGCACTTCTGCAGGATACCTGTCCTTAAGGATTTTTGGGCAACACTTATCATGTGGGTTGATAAAAAGGGGAATGATGAGATCAATTCCACCCATAATTACGAACGTAGTGTTGCATATGAGAATGCATTCATGTGAGAGACTATCAACAGCCTGAAACATTTGGCTACTGCTGTGAAAGACATCCTCATCATGACTGAGGACCTAAATCACCTTGCCAAGAAGTTTTGCCAAGATAGAGGAGCAGAATATGGAGTTCTTTCATTTGATATATAGAAGAAAGGGTCTTCAATACAAGACAGATTAACTTTGGATAGAGCCATCCCCACCCATCACCATTCTTATCTGACAGAAGAAATTCACTCACAGAACCATTTGTTATGGAGGATGTCATTCTGAAATGGCTCACCTGACAAATATTTTCGGCCACAGGAATAATATAAACCTTTCCATTAAGGCTCTAGAGTCAGCATTATAGATACGGTTTTGGGGTTTTGTTTGTTTTGTGTGTGTGTGTGACTCACTTTAGGTGCACTTTATTGCAATATTTGCTTTATTGCGGTGGTTGGGAACTGAACACACAATATCGCCAAGGTATTCCTGCCCTGTTTTTTTCTTAAAGCATCTTTATTGGAGTATAATTGCTTTACAGTGGTGTTTAGTTTCTGCTGTATAACAAAGTGAATCAGCTATACGTATACATATATCCCCATATCCCCTCCCTCTTGCACCTCCCTCCCACTCTCCCTCTAGGTGGTCACAAAGCACCGATAGATATTGTTTTAAACATATGAGGCCTTTCAACCAAACAGAGATTCTGTAACGAAAGATCAGAGACAAACTGAAAACTCTCCTTTGATGGAGAAAGTGGTTCTGTAACCTGAAATCAAAAGTAACAAAGCTCATTTTTTTTTTAACATTATCTGTTTTTTTTTTTTTAATTACTTTATTTATTTTTGGCTGTGTTGGGTCGGGTCTTCGTTTCTGTGCGAGGGCTTTCTCTAGTTGCAGCAAGCGGGGGCCACTCTTTATCGCGGTGCATGGGCCTCTCACTGTCGTGGCCTCTCTTGTTGTGGAGCACAGGCTCCAGATGCGCAGGCTCAGTAGTTGTGGCGCACGGGCCTAGTTGCTCCGCGGCATGTGGGATCCTCCCAGACCAGGACTCGAACCCGTGTCCCTTGCATTGGCAGGTGGATTCTCAACCACTGTGCCACGAGGGAAGCCCCAAAGGTCATTTTTTAAGAAAACCAGAATCTACCAACACCTGGAAATGCCAGGTGTTTTTGGAAGGTTACTTCTCCTCAGATGACCTGAAAGTGAGATGTGCAGTCATAATGCTTACTGTGCTGATTGGCAGGACTTATGAAAATTCACCTTCCTGACTTGACAGTAAAGGATGTGGTATGATATAAATTCTACCTTAAGACCTCGGAAATTCCATTGCTCCTTGAAACGAGCCTATTCCCATCTAGCAAAATCAGTAATGGTAGTTATGATTCCCTTTTTTTTTTTTTTTTTTGCTATTACAGACATTTGTCATTACAAGGTTCCAGCATTAGTAGACAGAAATGAAAACTCAGAATTGATTGTCAAAAGATGATTTTCACAGAGCCATGTAAGTGCACTCCACAGTGTTTACTTCTTATCCAAGCCAAAAATATCTGCTTTCTCATTGAAATTTAAAGTTGAACACAATTAAGGTTTACATTTTGGGTTTTATACATAATTTATATTACTATAATTTTTAAAGCAATAAACATTTTTTACATTAAAGTTGAGAATAAGAGAGGCCTTTTAAAAATGTGTTTTATATTATATCTCCATGAAGGAAATGAATATCCAGTGCAATAAAAAGCTGATATTAAGAAGTGTGTGTGTGTGTGTGTGTGTGTGTGTGTTCCCAGTAAAAACTTTAATAGCTTCCATCAGATTCTCAAACAGATTCATGACCCATAAAAGGTCAAGACTACTAGTAAAAAATTAGTTCACAGGCTCCCCTGGTGGCACAGTGGTTGAGAGTCCACCTGCCGATGCAGGGGACACAGGTTCGTGCCCTGGTCCGGGAGGATCCCACATGCCATGGAGCAGCTGGGCCTGTGAGGCATGGCCGCTGAGCCTGCGTGTCTGGAGCCTGTGCTCCATAGCGGGAGAGGCCACAACAGTGAGAGGTCCACGTACCGCAAAATAAAATAAAATAAAATAAAAAGTTAGTTCACAATCATGTCCTTGGTTCTATTCTATTCAACCTTGTAATAAATACTAGGTTGAACCATATACTACTGCCCATGTGTGACCATTTTTGACCTACAAAAACAGCAGTTTTACAAGGCTCAGCCTAATATCTTAGATGAATTGGTAGGAAACATGAAAACTAAGGAAGAATCATATATTGGACCCAGAATCACATCTGAAAAAAAATCTGGGCCTTCTGAGATATGGGATAGAAATTTACTACAATGAAAGAGAACAAAGACAAATGTAAAATCCTCTGTTGAGCTGGATAGACAAAGTTTTTCAAGTGTAGGATGGCAGAGATATTTCACCATCAGGTAAAAGAAACTCCAAGGATTTAAATGATGACAAGCTCAATATGAAATAATGACACGGCAGGGCTGCTAATGAAGCTAAAGCAACCTTAGCATTAGGAGAACTGTAGACTTTCACTGCGTACTCTTTTTATGCAAGACTTTGTTTTTGGATTTACTTTCTTATTTAACTCTCATAACAGCACTCTGAAATAAGTATTAACAGCTGTTTTACAGGTAAGAAACTGAGCCTCAGAAAAGCTACATAACTTGTCCATAGCCAGTAAATGTCGGTGCTAGAAAATGTTATAATCATAATTATTAATAATAATTATTGGTGAAATATATTGAGCTCTTCCTGCAAACTAGGAACTAAGATAAAGCATATTACTACATTATTTCATTTAACACTGATATTAATACTTATAACAACCTTATTAAGTAAGTACTATTCCCATTTTACAAATGAGAAAATTGAGGGTCAGAGATTGTATCTAGCCTGATAGGTCTTCACTCTCCAGCACCAGACACAAAAACAAAAGCATAGAGTATTTAACCAGCTCCCATAATTGGGAAAGGTCAAATCCCTTATTTTACGTATATCTCCAAATGGTTCTGCTTCTTTGATCAAATTATGACTAATACACATGTATAAATCAATCCATATTTAGATTTATATAAAACTCTGGAAGATTTTACACCAAAATGTTTACAATGATTACATATGGGAAAGAGAATTTGTGGTGATTTCTGACTTTTGCTTGCTCATATGTATACTCTGAATTCTTAACAGTGAACGTGTTACTTGACACCTAAAATTTTTACAATGAAGTAATTTTTAATGCTTTTCATTAATAAGTCCATTTATTAGAAAAAAAAATAGTGGAACCGAACCCATTCATTTGAATTCTACAGTGGTATCACCAGTGCATGCAAGTTCCCCAATACTCAGACAAGTCAATAAATATATGGGAAAGAGCGATAAAAGCTAAATTCTGTATTTAAAAAGAAAATTAATGGAGCCAGAATAGTCATCTGCCGTGCAAACGTACAAGCTCAGTTGTACCATTTGTTTCTGTAAACACACAGGGGAAAATTCATACTGCCGCCATGATGCTTCACAGAGGTGGAGGCCTGGACTTAGGAGCACCTGACGCTGCTCTGAGAGGCCTGGTCATGTCCACAGAGGCTGGCTGTGCGGCCTTTGGGGTAGTTATCTGGAGAGTTTGGAAGCAGAGAGAGGTGAAAGGCAAGTTGTAGTGACACATTCAAGATGATGAGCCCAAGGTCAGTGCTGAGAAGCAAAGAATAAAGGAAAAAATAGGATTGAAAGAGAGAATCAGGTAAGACGTTCAGAGAGAAGTAGGAAGTTTTGTGCAGATGAGAAATAGGGCTGAGCTAGCAGATGAGGGCAAATGAGCAAGCTGTGGGTGAGGCAAGAGAAATGGGGAGATGAGAAGGAGAGGTGGCAATGAAAAGTGCAGGAAACAGTATTCCACGTCTCCGAACACATCCTTTTCTGACTTGAATGAAAAACCACCTCCTTTTTGTGCTTCTCTTTTTCATCTTTTCCTTTCATCTCTCACCTTCCTAGCCCCATAGTTCCCTTCCCTCTGCCATTTTCTCCCTTGCTGTGTTGTATCAAATTAAAATCCCTTTGTCCTGTGAAGCCTAAAATTGATGTAAGTAGGGAAA
>NW_006769306.1:1573882-1580045 GCF_000442215.2 Lipotes vexillifer
GGGAAAGAGAGAGGATATAGAAAGAGAGAAAGTAGGAGGAAAGAGGTTGTGGCCATGTACCACATGTCTCCAGTGAATTAAAAAATTGCAAATGAGACTAAAGAAAGCTTATGCATAATGCAGAGAAACTCAGATAGAACATGGGGAACTCTTTGTCTGGGGTTCTGCCACAGATGTGAAAAGATTATAGTCTTTATTTGGGCTGTGAGTTGGACATATTTACAAGAATTGTGTTTAGTGAAAACAGAAGCGTAATTTAAGTTTGATTTTCTGGCAAAAAATGTTAGAATGTATAAATATATATATGTGTGTGTATATGGGATTTTTTATAAGATTATTATTTAGGGCAGGGGTCAACAAACTACTGCCCAAGGGTCAAATCCAGGATGCTCTGTTTTTGTACAGCCAGTGAGCTGAGAATAGTTTCATGTTTTTAAATGGTTGAAAGAAAAATCAAAAGAAGAATTATACTTTGCGGCACATGAAAATAATACAAAATTCAAATTTAAGAGTTCAAAAATAAAGTTTTATTGGAAGAGAGTCACACTATTCATTTACGTATTGTCTCCGGTTGCTTTCACTCTGTAGTGGCAGAGTTGTATAGTGACAACATATTTGCTATCTGTCCCACTACAGAAAAGTGTGGACTGCTGATTTAGGGTGTTGTTTACTGAAAGGGAAAAGTACATTTTCCTATATTAATTCTCACAGTTTGAGAGAAATGAGGTACTTCCAAAGGGTCAGAATGTCACTCGTTCCGTGAACGACCCCCCTCTTTTAGACTCCCTACTCTGTCTTCTCCAGTATAGTGCTATCCCAGAAAAAGAAATCTATGAGTGTGTTAGTCTGTTTGCTTGTTAAAGGTTTTTGTTCTTTGTTTTTGCGCATAAACGACAGCACCCAGATTTTTGTTCTGGTGTTATTGTCACTGTTTGGTAAAATTAATTTGGTAAACAAATGATTGAATAATGAATGAGTTTAAATGCCAAATACACCCCATCCTTGTTTTGCATGTTTACCGTTGTATTTCTGGAGGCTTGATACATCAACAAACCAAAGGAAAAACCATCTTCTTCAGATAAACCCCCAGGCAGTAATAAAATTGTCTTAATTATTCAGCTCATGATCTAGATTTTCTAAGGTCCTTTCTGAATATTAAGTAAAACATTATGCTAAATGAAAAACCATGACAGAGCTCTCAAGGACCATGGGGTCTTCATGCTCAGCAGAGCAGAAGGCTTTAGCAGGTAAATCAACTACAATTTCATCACAGAGAGCTTCTGCAGAATTTTTAAAAACAGAAGGTATGTAACTTTGAAAAAATATAGTTAAATTGTGTAGTCTTCATAGAGTTCACAAGTGTAAGAAGGAGATTTCAAATATCATAGAAATAATACACCCGTAAGATGACAGCCTTTTCAGAAGCCTAACCAAACACTTCACTAAAACTCACTCTGTGAGTTACAAAGGACATCTTATTAACTCGCACATAAGTTCAACTAGAGAAATGTGTAAGTGATGTTTCTATTTTTTAAAATGGTAAAAATTCAGCACTACAACTACAGCATTAAATACTTTCACAGCTGGCTTTGTAAAACTTCCCTTTTATTCAGATTTATTGGGTTTGATGTAGATGAAACAACTGTTTTTATAAACAATCAAAATCAAAGCATGATGTTGATACTGAAAAAATAAAAGCCGAAGATAATTTTTCTCTCAATGCACTTGTTTTCTAGATTAATTGCTTCATGGCATCCATCCTTTAGAACATTTAGGTAAGTGAAATACTGGATCTATTAAGCAATATCAAAATAATCAGAATCATAAAAATCATCAGTAAAGCTAAAGTGGCAGGTTCAGATACTGTGTTTCACCCATATAGCTTCAACCTGTAATCCTGCTAGAAGCTGTCACCCCATTAATCATCAACCTTCCAATTAGAGCTTTGGAGGTAAACTTTTGTAATTGGTACAATATTTAAAAGTTACCAGTAATCATATAAGTTATAAAAGTTGCCACTTGTTATGACAAAGCTACTCACGGGACATAGGGAATACATGTAATCTAATATAACAGGCTGATTGTATAAATGGTTTGGCCACATCACTATTATTATTATTTGCAGAACAGTAAGTAATGAATGGTTCAGTGCAGTCTAAAGCTCATCACTTACTGTGTGCTTACATCGTACACTGCTGGTTCAGGTCTTTCTTTTTAAGAGCACTAGTTGATGATATCAGATGCAACAGAAAAGTGACATCTCTAGACCCTTACTCAGAATCAGCGTAAAACAAGTTTGTGTTTCAATCCATCAAAAAGAGGATTGCTTCCAAAACAGGATTGGTGCCATGAATTAAGAGCAAATGAAAGTGGACAGAAAGGATGTAGCTGTAATTTGAGAGGCCCACTGACAGCCTCCTCACTCAGTTGTTGACTCTGTACACAGGGCATTTGGTGGAGATGGTGTCCTATTTAATGTAGAAAGTCACATCCAGCTTCCAGCTACGCTCTTTACAAACCTTAGAATTGTGATACATGGATTACACAGATATTTTCAAATTTGGCACATGCCTCGACTTCTGTATTTAAAAATGCATGTTTAAAGTTCACCACAAATTGATATCATTTATGATGGTTCCAACATAGGAGATGTCCACAATGATATACTGGGTTGGCCAAAAGGTTCGTTTGGGTTTTTCCATAAAATCTTATGGAAAAACTTGAACAACATTTTGGCCAACCCAATAAGTCCTCAAACTTAACTTGGAAAACAATTATTCCTTATCCTTTTGCAAACTGCCTTCTAAGCCTACCTGCTTTATGAATTAAGTATGTGAAGTATTAGTGTAAGGTCTATAATTATAAGGTATTGTTTTCCTTGGTTTTGTGGTTATTTAGGTATGGTAAGCCTAACAGATCAAGAGACAATCGCTGTTGAAAAGACAGCTTGTTGATCACAGCTCCCAAGTGGAGGGGGCACATAACACCATGGAGGGGCCACATGAGGAAACAGCAGGGTCAGTCAGGAGGCAGAGGGAGGGGGCAAAATGTGAGCAAGAGCCTTTTCTATGGCTTCCACAGTAAGCAACGGGTGAGGCAGGGTAAGCAGATTTAGGACTGGCTAGTTTGAATAATTTCAATGGGCTCTGGGGCATAGGGGCTGTTCCTAGTTGTCTGGTATCTGCCCCTCGGGTAATTAGGGCAGGTGGATAATGACCTGGAATATTAGAACCCAAAGTAAAGGAGGTGGCTGGGGATGTGGGCTCTGATTTGGTTGAGTTACATTTGAAAAGCTCACTCACTGGCGAGTTGTTTATCAAAGAATTAGCTAACCCTGGGAAAAGCAGTTCCTCCAGGGTCAGCAAGGGTCATAATGTTAAAGCATCAGAACACAGAAAATAATACATGGTTAATATAAGCATTCAGCCATCTGTATTGTATAGTGTTAAATGTGTTTCTTTTTATTATGAAAAATGTCTTTGGTTTGTATTATTACTGATAAGACTGAGATAGTTCAGTGGAAACATTTTCATATTGCTTTTCTCCTCTGGAAACTCTGTTATCTTCCATCAATTTCATCTCATGTCTTCTGACTCAGAGGAGGAATCATCTCTACCCTAATTATGAATATTGGTCTTCATCTTATTGCTTTAATACCAATTCTAAAACAAATTTTCATGAATAATTGTCTCTCTTAGTGTATACTTTGAATTTTCTTGTTTTTTTCATCTCCTCTACTTACAATGTGTTCAGATCGTCTCTGTTCTAAAATCTGTCCATGTATAGGGTTGACCCATCAAGCAATTACCATAGCATTCTCTTTTCTTCACTGTCAAAATTCTTGAAAATTAGTCTGCATCTATGGCTTCCCAGGCCTTGCTTTCACTCCTTAATCCCTTATAGTCTGGTTTCTGGTCCACACTTTTATTGTGATCAAATTTAGCAATATCTTCTAAGCCCTCCAATCTCCTTATTTGCCTGCAGAATTTGAGGCTATTGTCCTCTTGCTTAAATTGTCCATTCCTCTTTAATATGTGTCATCAAATGATCTAGATAAAACTGTTCGGTCACTTCCAGTCTCCTTCCATGGCTTCCATAAAGCTCTCTACTCTCCTCACAGAGAGAACTCTTTCTCCAGCCCAGAGTCACACTGATAGAACAGTGCATATTATCCCAGGCTTGAGCTGACCAATGAATAAGAAACCAGAGGTCTTGGCTTCCCTGGTGGCACAGTGGTTAAGATCCCGCCTGCCAATGCAGGGGACACGGGTTCGAGCCCTGGTTTGAGAAGATCCCACATGCCGCGGAGCAACTAAGCCCATGCGCCACAGCTACTGAGCCTGCGCTCTAGAGGCCACAAGCCACAACTACTGAGACCCGCGTGCCTAGAGCCCATACTCTCCAACAAGAGAAGCCACTGCAATGAGAAGCCCGCGCACCACGATGAACAGTAGTCCCCGCTCGCCGCAACTAGAGAAAGCCCGCGCACAGCAACAAAGACCCAATGCAGCCAAAAATAAAATTTATTAATAATAAAATAAAAAGAAACCAGAGGTCATTTTGAGTGATAGTCCATCAATTCTGAAGATACTGGAACCATGAACTGAAGAAAGAAATGAGTTGGAGCCTCTGGGATTTGAGTTTTCACCAGCAAAGCCTCTGCCAGTGACACCCCTTTGGGGGCTGCAATTCATATGTCAGAGCAGCAGTGAAAATGCAGCAGTGACAGAAAAGAGGGTATGCCCTGAGTAACCTACATGGTCTGCTGAAGACATAGCTGGCTCCTTATCTCCCCTTGATATAGTCTGTGTTCTGTTGTAACAAGTCTCTTAGTCGCAAAAGGTAAATCACTACATGATTACGTGCCATGTAGTTGGGATCACTAGTTTTTGTCTTTGGCACATTTATACAGAAGAAGTATCAATGTACATGACCCAGAAGGAAGGAAATGGGGAATGCACTGACCTGGCCTTCAGGACTTTGGCAGCTTAGAATGTAGTGATGGTTAATTTTGTCAACTTGACCTGCCACAGAGTACCTAGATTAAGCATTATTTCTGGATATGTCTATAAGAGTGTTTCTGGATGAGTTTAGCATTTGTATCCAGTGGACTCAGTAAGGCAGATTGCCCTCCCCAGTGTAGACAGGTATCAGCCAATCCACTTCAGGCTTGAATAGAACAAAAGGTGGAGGAAGGTGCTTCCTGTATGTCTCATCTCATCTTCTCCAGCTCTCATACTGGGATTTATACCATTGATGACTTCCCTAGTTTTCAGATCTTTAGACTTGGACTGAATTACACCACCAGCTTTCCTGGGTCTCCAGCTTCCAGACCACAGATTGTGGAACTTCTCAGCCTATATAAACATGTTAGCCAATTCATCATAATACATTATCAATCTATCTATAGTTTTATATGTTGTATAACAAATTTTATACATATAATATATATATATATATTATATATATGTATGTGTATATACCCATCTTACGTTCTGTTTCTCTGGAGAAGCCTGTCTAATACAGATATAGTGGAAGGAAGGATCATGCTTTTGGATAGAGCCCCTCTAGGAGCCTTATTGCTTTTCCTTGTTAATCTGTCCTCTACACCGCCCCCTGATAAGCCTTCAGCTATGTTCATACTGTTACTCTGGTGGTCTTTCCCCAAGACCTTTCCCAACTTAATATAGCCATTTCTCTCTGGCATTCCATGCCCTCCTTAGCATGATCTCAATATATTTCCCAGCTGCAGCTCCCTGTAAACTGGCTCTTCCTTTAGTGAACCCCTTATTATATTCCCACTTTTCTTTTGTTCATATGGTTTCTCCCCCTACTTAAATCCCTGGCTCCACTGGCTCACCCAGTGTTTATTCAGCACTTATCACGTACCAGGCACTTTGCTAGACAGTGGGGATTCAAACACGAGCAAAAGCAGCACAGCCCCTGCCCTCATGCAGTTTTTAAACCAGTGGGAAGACAGATATTAATCAAATACCACAGATTCATGTAAAACTGCAATTCTGATAAGTGCAAAGAAAAAAAAGACACTCAGAACACCCAGAATTACCAAAACATTTAAGAAGGGAAGCTCACGGAAATGTTCAGGAAAGAAAAACTGAGAGTGTGGCAGTGTGACTACAGCACAGAGCAAACACTCATTCCT
>NW_006769306.1:1580055-1599386 GCF_000442215.2 Lipotes vexillifer
AAATCCTTCTGATACACTGAGCCTCCTAGAAGCCCTTCTGTTCAACTCAGCAGTAAGTTGTGATCACTTAGTTGATTCACCCTAGACTTTGTGTATATCATTTTTATGCCCTTTCTCTTGCTCTACCTCTTATCTAATCTTCCCTTTAGATAATAATCAACTCAAGGTTAGAGACTCTGATATCAAATCTTCGTATTTTTTTTGGTCATTTCCTGGAACAATGCTTTGGACAGAGTAGGTGCTCATTAACTATATATTTACTAAATGAATGGTCTTAAATTTCCCAAACATGTGTCTAAATAATATATGCTCTGATGAAATTTTCATGAGATAAACAAAATATACTATAGAAAAAATGAGATGATGCTACAATCTGTAAAATATACAACCAGTCTCTAGACTATTGAAAACTGATTAGGCATCTATAGGAGAAGGACACAAAAACAACTATCTATATGTATGTATGTATGTATTGCATAATAGTGAAAAGCACATGCTTTGGAATCAGACTACCTGGTTTCAAATGCAACCTCCACCAATTACTAGTTGTGTGACCTTAGGCAAATAATCTTTCAAATGGGAATGATACTCATAGCACCTACCACATAGGATTGGGTGAAGATTAATCAAGCTAAAATATGTAAAGCATTTGAAACACAGTGTACATTGACATACGCCTCAAGAACCTGTCAGTCCTCAATCACATGGGAGAAGTTTGGTTGTCACTTCTCAAGTTCTCTCTCCCAACTCCCCCAAATCAGGCTTGGGTGATCATCAGGGCGCTGCATGGAACACATGTGGCAAGACCAGGTGCTAAACAGAAGGGGGAGTCATCACAGGGAAGTCACAAGATGGGGTAAGGAAACAAAGCATCAGAGGCAGACAGAGGTGGATTCAAATCTACCTCTACCAAGTTATTCCAGCTCTCAGAACCTCAGTGTCCTCTCTTGCAGAACGGAATTGTTGCCAAGGATTAGAGAATGAGGCCTGGCTTTTATGGTATAACCTCTAGGCCCCAGGGAAAACCCTCTCCTCCTCAGAGTCCTCAATAAAGTGAGATATCCCTTTACCAGAAACTAAGATTGATTCCATGATAACTTGGTAAAAGGTTCCCTTTATAACAAGGTATGTAGATATTCTATTGTTCAGAAAGCAAGACACTCAGTGATATAGATTCATTGTCTCGCTCTTCAAACAAGAAGGCTTGATGTCTACCAGAGGAGTATCTTTACCTCTGGTGAAACTACTAATTGTTTTATACTTTCATTTACTTTCCATATACCTGGCCAAATTCTCATGTTAAAAATTTTTTAATTAAAAAATACTTATACCTATCTATTATCTTAGAGAAGCTCCTAGCAATTCTGTTGATTCTGAGAAATGCAATATTGCTTTTGGCATCTAATTATCACTTTCAAAATGTAGAGATTTGGGGGCATATTTTTATGATGCCTCATGACATCCTAACAATGTGTTACTGTTTAGACTTTCTCTGAGAGCCTGTTCATAGTCAGTGGCTGCTTTTCTAAAACAAGACCTCTATGAGCTCATCGGGACCTTTTACATCTAGAAGGCAGATAAAAGGAAACGAAAAATTTAAAAATATATATATACAGAGGAAATGTTACCAAAGGACGGCTGTGGGTGGCGACCTTACTGAGTTTACTCAGGTCTCACCAGCCAGAACAGTGCCAGACTCCCAGAGGACACTGTCACCATAGAAGCCACGTGGCTGACAGGGTTTTGGTGTTCCGGCCTGGTGTCACGCCTGAGTCTATGAGGTGGGAGAGCCGAGTCCAGAACACTGGACCACCAGAGACCTCCTGGCCCCAATGTAACATCAATCAGCGAGACAGAGACCTCTGTCTCAATGCTACAACCCAGCTCCACCCAACATCCAGCAAACTCCAGTGCTGTACACCCCATGCTAAACACTAGCAAGACAGGAACAAAACCCCACCCATTAGCAGAGAGGTTGCCTAGAAACATACTAAGCTCACAGACATGCCAAAACACACCACACAATGTGGCCCTACCCAACAAAAGACAAGATCCAGACCCACTCACCAGAATACAGGCACCAATCCCCTCCACCAGGAAGCCTACACAAGTCACTGAACCAACCTCACCCACTGGGGGCAGACACCAAAAACAATAGGAACTATGAATCTACAGCCTGTGAAAAGGAGACCCCAAATACAGTAAGTTAAACAAAATGAAAAGACAGAGAAATACGCAAGAGATGAAGGAGCAAGGTAATAACCCACCAGACCAAACAAATGAAGAGTAAACAGGCACTCTACCTGAAAAAGAATTCAGAGTAATGATAATAAAGATGATCCAAAATCTTGGAAATAGAATGGAGAAAATACAAGAAATGTTAACAAGAACTAAAGAGCAAACAAACAATGATGAACAACACAATAAATGAAATTTAAAATTCTCTAGAAGAAATCAATAGCAGAATAACTAAGGCAGAACGGATAAGTGATCTGGGAGATAAAATAGTGGAAATAACTACCACAGAGCAGAATAAAGGAAAAAGAATGAAAAGAATAGAGGACAGTCTCAGAGACCTCAGGGGCAACATTAAACACACCAACATTCGAATTATTGGCATCCCAGAAGAAGAAGAGAAAAAGAAAGCGTCTGAGAAAATATTTGAAGAGCTTATAGTTGAAAACTTCCCTAACATGGGAAAGGAAAGAGTCAATCAAGTCCAGGAAACACAGAGAGTCCAATGCAGGATAAATCCAAAGAGAAACATGCAAAGACACACATTAATCAAACTATCAAAAATTAAATACAAAGAAAAAATATTAAAAGAAGCAAGGGAAAGGAAACAAATAATATACAAGGGAATCCCCACAAAGTTAACAGCTGACCTTTCAGCAGAAACTCTGCAAGCCAGAAGGGAGTGGCAGGACATATTGAAAGTGAAGAAAGGGAAAAAAGTACAACCAAGATTACTCTACCCATCAAGAATCTCATTCACATTCGACAGAGAAATTCAAACCTTTACAGACAAGCAAAAGTTAAAGAGAATTCAGCACCACCAAACTAGGTTTACAACAAATACTAAAGGAACTTCTCTAGGCAGGAAATACAAGAGAAGGAAAAGACCTACAATAACAAACCCATAACAATTAAGAAAATAGTAATAGGAATATACATATCAATAACTACTTTAAATGTAAATGGATTAAACGCTCCAACCAAAAGGCACAGACTGGCAGAATGGATACAAAAACAAGACCTGTCTATATGCTGTCTACAAGAAACCCACTTCAGACCTAGGGACACATAGAGACTGAAAATGAGGGGATGGAAAAAGATATTCCGTGTAAATGGAAATCCAAAGTAAGTTGGAGTAGCAATTCTCATATCAGACAAAAGAGACTTTAAAATAAAGACTATTACAAGAGACAAAGAAGGACACTACATAATAATCAAGGGATCAAACAAAGAAGAAGATATAACAATTGTAAATATTTATGAACCCAAAATAAGAGCACCTCAATACATAAGGCAAATGCTAACAGCCATAAAAGGGGAAATTGACAGTAACACAAAAATAGTAGGGGACTTTAATACCCCACTTTCACCAATGGACAGAGCATCCAAAATGAAAATAAATAAGGAAACACAAGCTTTAAAAGACACATTAAACAAGGTGGACTTAATTGATATTTATAGGACATTCCATTCAAAAACAACAGAAAACACTTTCTTCTCAAGTGCTCATGGAACATTCTCCAGGATAGATCATATCTTGGGTCACAGATCAAGCCTTGGTATATTTAAGAAAACTGAAATCATATCAAGTATCTTTTCCAACCACAACGCCATGAGACTACATATCAATTACAGGAAAAAAATCTGTAAAAAATACAAACACATGGAGGCTAAACAATACACTATTAACTAACCAAGAGATCAGTGTAGAAATCAAAGAGGGAATCAAAAAATACCTAGAAACAAATGACAATAAAAACACAATGACCCAAAACCTATGGGATGTAGCAAATGCAGTTCTAAGTGGGACGTTTATAGCAATACAACCAATCCTACCTCAAGAAACAAGAAAAATCTCAAGTAAACAACCTAACCTTACACCTAAGGCAATTAGAGAAAGAAAACAAAAAAACCCCAAAGTTAGCAGAAGGAAAGAAATCACAAAGATCAGATCAGAAATAAATGAAAAATAAATGAAGGAAACAACTGCAAAGATCAGTAAAACTAAAAGCTGGTTCTTTGAGAAAATAAACAAAATTGATAAACCATTAGCCAGACTCATAAGAAAAAAAAGGGAGAAGACTTAAATCAACAGAATTAGAAATGAAAAAGGAGAAATAACAGCTGACACTGCAGAAATACAAGGAGTCATGAGAGATTACTACAAGCAACTATATGCCAATAAAATGGACAACCTGGAAGAAATGGACAAATTCTTAGAAAAGCACAACCTTCTGAGACTGATCCAGGAAGAAATAGAAAATATAAACAGATTAATCACAAGCACTGAAATTGAAACTGTGATTAAAAATCTTCCAACAAACAAAAGCCCAGGACCAGATGACTTCACAGGCAAAGTCTATCAAAACTCTTACAAAATACAGCAGAGGGAGGAATACTCCAAAACTCAATTTAAGAGGCCACCATCACCCTGATACCAAAAGCAGACGAAGAAGTCACAAAAAGAGGAAACTAGGGCTTCCCTGGTGGGTGGCGCAGTGGATGAGAGTCCACCTGCCGATGCAGGGGACATGGGTTTGTGCCCCAGTCCGGGAAGATCACACATGCCGCGGAGTGGCTGGGCCCATGAGCTATGGCCACTGAGCCTGCGCGTCCGGAGCCTGTGCTCCATAATGGGAGAGGCCACAACAGTGAGGCCCACGTACCGCGAAAAAAAAAAAAGAAAACCACCAGCCAATATCACTGATGAACATAGATGGAAAAATCCTCAACAAAATACTAGCAAACAGAATCCAACAGCACATTAAAAGGATCATACACCATGATCAAGTGGGGTTTATCCCAGGATTTCAAGGATTCTTCAAAATATGCAAATCAATCAATGTGATACATCATATTAACAAATTGAAGAAGAAAAACCATATGATCATCTCAATAGATGCAGAAAAAGCTTTTGACAAAATTCAACACCCATTTATGATAAAAACTATCCAGAAAGTAGGCATAGAGGGAACCTACCTCAACATAATAAAGGCCATATATGACAAACCCACAGCCAACATCGTTCTCAATGGTGAAAAACTGAAAACATTTCCTCTAAGATCAGGAACAAGACAAGGTTGTTCACTCTCACCACTCTTATTCAACATAGTTTTGGAAGTTTTAGCCACAGCAATCAGAGAAGAAAAAGAAATAAAAGTAACACAAATTGGAAAAGAAGTAAAACTTGCCACTGTTTGCAGATGACACGATACTATACATAGAGAATCCTAAAGATGCTACCAGAAAACTACTAGAGCTAATCAATGAATTTGGTAAAGTAGCAGGATACAAAATTAATGCATAGATATCCCTTTCATGCCTATACACTAATAACAAAAAATCCGAAAGAGAAATTAAGGAAACACTCCCATTTACCACTGCAAGAAAAATAATAAAATACCTAGGAAAAACCTACCTAAGTTGGCAAAAAACTTGTACTTAAAAAATTATACAACACTGATGAAAGAAATTAAAGATGATATAAACAGATGGAGAGATATACCATGTTTTTGGACTGGAAGAATCAACATTGTGAAAATGATTATACTACCAAAAGCAATCTACAGATTCAATGCAATCCCTATCAAACTACCCATGGTATTTTTTACAGAACTAGAACAAAGAATTTTACAATCTGTATGGAAACACAAAAGACTCTGAATATCAAAGCAATCTTGAGGAAGAAAACAGAACTGGAGGAATCAGCCTCCCTGACCTCAGACTATACTACAAAGCTACAGTAATCAAGACAGTATGGTACTGGCACAAAAACAGAAATATGGATCAATGGAACAGGATAGAAAGCCCAGAGATAAACCCACACACATATGGTCACCTTATCTTTGATAAAGGAGGCAAGAATATACAATGGAGAAAAGACGGCCTCTTCAATAAGTGGTGCTGGGAAAACTGGACAGCTACATGTAAACAAATGAAATTAGAACACTCCCTAACACCATACACAAAAATAAACTCAAAATAGATTAAAGACCTAAATATATGGCCAGACACTGTAAAACTCTTAGAGGAAAACATAGGCAGAATTCTCTATGACATAAATCACAGCAAGATCCTTTTTGACCCACCTCCTAGAGAAATGGAAATAAAAATAAACAAATGGGACCTAATGAAACTTCAAAGCTTTTGTATAACAAAGGAAACCATAAACAAGATGAGAAGACAACACTCAGAATGGGAGAAAATATTTGCAAACAAAGCAACTGACAAAGGATTAATCTCCAAATTATAGTAGCAGTGCATGCAACTCAATAACAAAAAAGCAAACAACCCAATCCAAAAATGGGCAGAAGACCTAAATAGGCATTTCTCCAGAGAAGATATACAGATTTCCAACAAACACATGAAAGGATGCTCAACATCACTAATCATTAGAGGAATGCAAATCAAAACCACAATGAGGTATCACCTCACACCGGTTAGACTGGCCATCATCAAAAAATCTACAAACAATAAATGCTGGAGAGGGTGTGGAGAAAAGGGAACCCTCTTGCACTGTTGGTGGGAATGTAAACTGATACAGTCTCTATGGAGAACCATATGGAGGGTCCTTAAGAAACTAAAAATAATATGACCCAGCAATCCCACTACTGGACATATACCCTGAGAAAACCATAATTCAAAAAGAGTCATGTACCACAATGTTCATTACAGCTCTATTTATAATAGCCAGGACAAGGAAGCAACCTAAGTGTCCATCGACAGATGAATGGATAAAGAACATATATATGATGGATTATTACTCAGCCATAAAAAGGAATGAAATTGAGTTATTTGTAGTAGATCGGTGGATGGACCTAGAGTCTGTCATACAGAGTGAAGTAAGTCAGAAAGAGAAAAACAAATCCCGTATGCTAACACATATATATGGAATGTAAAAAAAACAAAAAAAGGTTCTGATGGACCTAGTGGCAGGACAGGAATAAAGACACAGATGTAGAGAATGGATTTGAGGACATGGGGAGGGGGAAGGGTAAGCTGGGATGAAGTGAGAGAGTAACATTGACATATTTACACTACCAAATGTAAAATAGATAGCTAGTGGGAAGAAGCCACATAGCAGAGGGAGATCAGCTCAGTGCTTTGTGACCACCTAGAGGGGTGGGATAGGGTTGTTGGGAGGCAGATGCAAGACGGAGGGGATATGGGGATATATGTATACATATAGTTGATTCACTTTGTTATACAGCAGAAACTAACACAACATTGTAAAGCAATTATACTCCAATAAAGATGTTTATATATATATATATATATATATATGTATGTATGTATATGTATATGTATGTATTTGGTTTCCTAAACTATGCAAACCGGGAGTGACAGGAATATGCTGTGACTTTCACAACAGTTAAGCGACATTCTGGAGCAGGCACAGCATCCTTTCAAAGCTCATCACTTTACAGAATTTAAAAGGCTTGGAGTTAGATCTTGATGCCTCTATGGCATATGCTGAGTTCAGCTCTTTATTAGAGCCATGGGTATTGATTTTGATTTTTCCATATTTTTAATGTCATCTTGATTTGGATACATGGGCTCTAGTGGGATGAAATTGATTAGGACTAAGCCTAAGAAAAATTATTAAGTAGGCAAAATTTATTTTTATTGGCCTTTGCCTTTCTATTGGCATCCTTTCTTCCATGACAGCTGCTCACCCATCAGGTTTCCCAGTGCTTTCATAATGTTTGGGACTTCCATTAATGCTAGACCATCTTCCCTAGAAAATTCTTCATGTTCCAGCCCAGTGAAATTTATCTGTTGAGTGTTACCATCTCTCAGTCTTTGCTTAGTGACAACTAACCACTCTGATTTACAACATCTATTCTGATGAGTTAGTGAGTACTTAGTCTGCTTGGGTTGCTATAATAAGATACCATAGACTAGGTGGCTTAAACAACAGACATTTATTTCTCATGGCTCTGGAGGCTAGGAAGTGTAAGAACAAGGTACTCGCAGATCTGGTGTATGGTGAGGGCACTTCCTGCTTTGTAGTTGGTCATCTTGTTGTATCTTCACATGGCAGAGAGGGGAGAAAGAGAGAGAGAGAGAAAGCTCCCTTGTGTCTTTTCTCATAAAGGCAATAATCTCATCGTGAAGGCTCCACCTTGATGGCCTAATTACCTCCCAAAGACTTTCCCTTCAAATACCATCACCCTGGGGATTAGGTTTCAACATGAATTTGGGGGTGATACAAACATTCAGTCCATAGCAGTACTACTATCTTAATGAGCAATTTCTCCCTATCCTAGAATACTCTTAACTTCTCTGCTCCTTTGAAAAATTAAACTCACTCAACTCAAATATAATTTCTTTGAATCTTTCCTGATTCCTTCTAGGAATGATTAGTTACCTTTTATCCCAATACTTTGTATAGGTAGTCTATGCAATTGCTGATAAGACTTCATTATTTCATTTTCTTTTAATATATTTGGGGTTTTTGCACTGTCCTCCTTTTCTCATTAAACTCTGAGATGTTCAAAGATGAATATTCCCTTATTTGTTCTTACATTTCCACTACCTAGTATAGAGTCTGGTACTTAGTAATTGTTCAATAAATACTGAATAAATCAATGACTATAATAATGTGAATGCGAAATCCTCTCAGATCTGTCAAGATATCTAATCTTTCAGAGGTTAAAGAATAAACAATGTATCTCTCCACATTAAAGGATGCTTTAAGTAAATCTTTTTTTCCTGAAAAACCGATCCAAGGACAACAGCTTGCTCAGAGTCATAGCCAGCTGAACCACACATATTTTATCAGTAAACCTTGAAAATGACAGAGCCCAGGCCCACAGATCCTTTTGTTGTGAGGCTGTTTCTCTGGCCAGAATGATTCTGCATCATTGCTCTCTTTTGTGCCAAAGACAATTTAGCTGCACCATGTTCCCACCTAAGGATTTGGTATCCCCAATTCCCTGTGCGTAAACAATACATTCTTAAACAAGGCAAAACGGATATATTTCATCATAAAGTCTATTCAGTCACTGAGTCTCTTGTTCTTTTGGAAAATGACAGCACTCAGTGATTCCCAAATCCAGCCAGTCAGAGCAAAAAATATTTGAGGGTGAGCAGGCCTTTCTTCAGGGGCTCCCCTCGTCACATCACATCAGCAGCCATCTACATCTCCACATAGTTTAGGCAATGACCAAAGATATTCCATAAGCTGAAGTTACACTTCAAACACAAATGAGAAGAATCCATGTATAATGAGATATTCTCGTCATTCACACAGAGGTGATTAACCTCCAGTGCAACCAGAAATAAAAGGATAATGCACCTCTACCCCTCATCATCAAAATTGCCTTGCTTCATGTCTTAACACAAGGAGAACATGATGAAAGACATTTGTAGGGGTACTTTAGTGGATATTGCTTCCTATTGCTATAGAAAACCATATTAAACAGCCATTTTTGTTGTTATTTTTGTGGCCAAAATATGTAATCACAAACGTACGTTCTAGACTTTTGTGGGAAGCTAGATACAGGCTAAGTTAGCCGTGAAGAACAGATCATGTGGATCTTTGAATCATTTGCTTTGGCAGATATATTTATATAGTTCCTAGATATTTCCAGAAACAAATATAACATGTTGAAATGTGCAATATTTGGGACTGTGGTTAAGAAAGACATAGTATATGTCAAGCAAAGGAGAAAAAAAAACCACATCTGGCCTTACCAGCATACTCTAGTTTATCTCAAACCTACCTTTTATTTCCTATACTTCTCTTATTTCTCTCCTGTTCCAGGTGTCTTTCTTTAATTACTTTGTATGCTGAAAATTCAGCTAGCTTTCTTATCTAATTCCATATGTTTATAATCTTTTGTCTGAAATACTTCTGCTTGAGTTTCTTATATTCCATTTTCTAAATGTCTTTAATTAATTCCTCCAGCTACCCTCTTAATCTTATCCTCTCCCAATTTATCCAAGACCCTGCCATCGATTACTGTTAGATAATTACAATCTTTTTTTCTCCCCTGGCATCTTCTCTTTTGCCCCAAATAGGAAGATGGCAGCATGAGTGGACAAATGATCCCACAACTCATTAGCTGTGTATAGAGTTTTGCACAAGTTTTCTTAATTCTCTGAACCTTGGTTTTCTCATCAATTTCATCTATTTTGTTCACTATACCCCAGATAAGTAAAAAAAAAAAAAAAAGACTAATTAATAACTGATACAAGTAGTAGCCTTATGACTACATCCTGACCTGCTTGGTGGTAGATTTATCCCCTATCGAATACCTCCCAAATCCTCCTTCTATTTGCTCAGTGCTCCAAGACCTAGTCCTCCTGTCTGTCACATAGCATACAACCATGTTTCTCCCTTCCTCCTCTTGCCCACTGGAGGGGTACCCGTGTCCTCTGTGGATGCTGAAAGTGGCATCTATGCCAATGTTGTCCACTGTTGCCTTCCAGAGGCTGTAAGGTTGCCACTGCCCAAGGCTTAAGAGTATCCGTATCTGTAGCAAGGTTGCTGATTATCAAAGCCAGACAGAACATACTAACAAAAAAGATGCCTCTGTCTTTAACATCATTGCCATCACCACAGACAATCTGCTACCGCCTGTACTACTGCTTCTCCTACAGGCACCAGCAGTTCCCAATGTAATTGACAATTTGCATGTCAGTGTCCCATGGGGGACTTTAGAGAAATGATTCTTTTAATTTACATAAGCTCTGTTGTTACACCCCTCACCCTAGGACTTGGCAGGACTGCATGGGAGTTAAGCCAAGGAGCATCTGACAGACACCTAGTCACCCTTGGAATCATTCCTGTATACTCTCCACAAATCATGTTTGGACTTTCTTCACTTTGAAAGAGCTTCCCTCCTCACTCTGGGCCTTCCCCAGCTACGTAGGCCTCTCTCACCTCCTCATTTCCCAGGTGCACTCACACACACAATCCTCAAATCAAGGTTAGGCTCAAGCTGTGACTCTTGCTTAAGGTAAGTTACCAATAATAGTAACGATCTTGTGATATTACTTTGAGGTTTAAGTGAACAGTGTGTGTATAGTATGTGCAACACATTTAGAATGGCATCTGGGGGTTTCCCTGGTGGTGCAGTGGTTAAGAATCCGCCTGCCAATGCAGGGGACACGGGTTCAATACCTGATCCGGGAAGATCCCACATGTGGCGATGCAACTAAGCCCATGCGCCACAACTACTGAGCCTGTGCTCTAGAGCCC
Source organism: Lipotes vexillifer (assembly GCF_000442215.2). NCBI lineage: Eukaryota > Metazoa > Chordata > Mammalia > Artiodactyla > Lipotidae > Lipotes > Lipotes vexillifer. The sequence continues at coordinate 1,591,499 of NW_006769306.1, forward strand.
ACGAGCCACAACTACTGAAGCCCGCGCGTCTAGAGCCCCTGCTCTGCAACGAGAGAAGCTACCGTGATGAGAATCCCATGCACCTCAATGAAGAGTAGCCCCTGCTTACCGCAACTAGAGAAAGCCCACGTGCAGTAACAAAGACCCAATGCAGCCAAAAAAAAAAAAAAAAAAGAATGGCATCTGGGGAGGAGGAACAGGGTTTCAAGGGAAGAAGCAGGCAACCTGGGACTGGTGTCTGAGAGGGGTCACACGATAGCCTTGGTACACAACAGATCTCCAGGATGGGTATGTAATGTTCAACAGTAAACCCCGGAAAGAGGGTGTACTCCAAGACGAAGTGTCCGCTTGGTGAAATTCTACACACCAGGCCACACCTGCCCCACAGGCACCCCCAGTCGAATATGACTCATGAGGAGAGAGAAAGCTGTCAGGTTGGAAGGAGCCTTGAAGATGGGCCAAGAGACATCTCAGCAGTGATCTGCCTGGACCCATCTGAGCACAGAGTGGTAAGCTGCACATTCTACGAGAAACAGGTACAGGGGAAAGTCCCCAACTAACACCATATTTTCTCTTCCAAAGAAGAATGAGAGTTTGAAATAGAAATTACGTTGAGGTATAAACAAATATATATTGTTCCCTTATTAAAGGAAAATAGTCTCAAAAATAGTCTATCTCTGAATCCTGAGTTCCTTTAATGCTTTAGTGATGTCATGTTATTTCACTCCCTTCAGTTCATTGAAACTGCTACCTCAGGGGTCAGTGATGGCCAACAAACTGAGGAAGCCAGTATCCTTTTCTCTGTCTCATTCTAGGTGATCGCTTTACAGAACATGATGTTTCTCTCTCTGGAGCCCTCACCACATCCCCTCCCTAAAACTTTTCTCTTCCTACTGCTACTTCTCTACTCTTAAGAATCTCTTCTTTTTTCTCCTCTTTAAACAGTTTTTAAACTCTGCAGTTTCTGCAGTCCAATACCATTCTTGTCCATATCCTTGTGCATTTGTCCATAATCTCTCCTTACTTGATACTTTCTCCCAGAAAATCTTATCTACCATTAGGCTTTGGTTATCACTTGTATCCTTGGTTCTCAAAAATTTTAATGCATTAAAATAACCCAAGAAAATTTTTAGAAAAGCAGATTCCTGGGCTGCATCCTCCAGGCAATCTGACTGACTATATCTGTGATGAGGTCCAAGAATCTTCGTTTTTACAAGCATCTCGAAGCAAGTATCTTGGATGCAAATATTCATAGATCACCTCTTGAGACATACTAATAGAGATTGCTCATGACTTCCAAGTCACCAGTGTCTTAATCTGTTTCTTGAATTCCAGACCAATATTTCCATCTAGCTACTTAATATTTCCATTTCCTAAAATGTAATGCAATAGTCTGAAAGACAAATTTTATTACTTCATTCCCCCCCAACACAATTTACTTCCGTGTTTGCACTTCTTAAGTTAATAGCACTATCAACTCAATCTACAAACTAGAGATTCTCTCTACTTATCATCCAATAAGTCACCCAGTTCTATTAATTTTATCTGCAAAATATCTCTCAAATGTATCCCTTAGCTCTGCCAAATTTAAATATCCATTGTTCTTTCCTGGGCAATTCAAATAGCCCCTTACCTGACCTCTCTGCTCCCAGGCTCTCTCACCTCCAGTCTTCTCCTCTACACTGCCAGCACTTCATTCTCTAAAAGGCAGATCCAAGCATGTCAGTACAATGCGAGAGCAAAAATCAAAACCAGAAACAAAACAAACCTTTGATGTTTTCTTGGCCTACAGAATTGCTAATGCCCTGCTATAGCACTTAAGAATTTGCCCAATCTGAATCCAATCTCAAACCAACCCCTTCTCTTCAGCCTTCTCACCATACATAACAGTAAGCTCACTATGTTCACCCCTATTATGCTGCCATACTTCAAGCATACTTCTCTGCTAACAGAATGCCCTTAACCCCATCACAAGATGTTGAAATCCTTTCCAAGGTTTCAAACCACACCTTCCAATGAAATATGTCAAAGACAAAATTATAAGCTGTCCCCGTAATACTCCTCAAATGTGAAGATGTCTTCATTTATTTATTCATTAGCCAAATATTTGTTAAACGTCTATGACACACTAGGTCTTATGTTAGGCACTGACAATTCAACAATGAATAAGACAGATTCTGTTTGTGTGTGTGTGTTTGGTTGTGTGAGATGAGAGACATGAGGGAGAGAAAAGGAGAGAAAGAGTGTGTTTTGAAGGGAGAGGAGAGGACCCCTGTTTTGGAGGGCACTATGGATTGGCTTGCTCTTCTAAACCCAAACAACATTTCTAGGTACAGAGGCTGAAAAGCTAAAATCCACATGCATTACTTAGGGTAGGGCGAGCGTGTTATAACCAAAAGATCAAGCAATAACCCAGTGACTTAAAGAAGATTCAAGTTTCTTTTTTTTCCCCCCTCACTCACGGAATCATCCAAAATGGTTAAATGGACTTTGCTCCACAAAGTCATCCCGAAATCCAGGGTAGCAATACAGCTCTACATCCTCTGGCTTTATTGTCATCCACATGGTTGATCCTGGGTCAGATTCCAGCCAACAATAAGGAGAAAAAAATGTGGATAAGGTATGACTATTGTCTTAAGGCATATATTACTTCTACTTGCATCTTCTAGGCAAGAACTTTGACATACAACCACATATAGCTTCAGGGGAGATTGGAAAACAGAATGTAGCCATGTACTCAAGAAGGAGAAAATTATTTCAGTCAACTAACAGTGCTTTTCATGAAACATTTCCTAGATTCCCTTATGGTGAGATTCCAGGTATTATCTTAGAGCTTGGATACTGATTCATTTCAGGAGAGAAGCAAAGTGAGGAGCTTCCGTGTTGCTTGTGTAGATCACGGCAAAGGCACCCTGGTTCTGGAATGGACAACTACAGCAGTCACTTCCTGATTCTACAGGTAGTTTCCTCCTTTGGCAGATTCTTGGCAAAGGCTGAGGTATCATTCTGGAACAGGAAGCCATGATGACATATTTCTGATTCTGTAATAATGCTTCTGATTACGATGGAGGCAGCACCTCCCCTGGCCCAATTCCACTGTGTGGATTTGGAAGTGTTTCCTGAAATCTCAACATGGTTTTTCTTCAGCCCTCTCAGTGATTCTGTAAGTCACATAATACCATGTAATAACTCTTTGCATGCTTAGGTAGAGTGGATTCTATTCTTGACAACTGAGCGCTGAGCAATATACCTTTTATGTCTCCAAAAGCCTGAAATCTCCTTAGAGATCTCTGGCTCACATTTTCATGAATGTACAGACAATTTACACTGAATTCCAAAAAGCATTTACTAAGAGATATGTCAGTCTATGGATCCCCAAAGAGTGTAGGAAAGAGTATTAATTTCACTAATATTTCTAAGGTCCGACCCTCAAACCTTAGTAACCAACTGCCCTACATTTTATAGACCTCGGAAGATCTGTTATGTTGGGGGCAGAGAAGTAATACAAGATGCCTAGTGAGTGAAGCCACAACCAGAGCTCTTTCTTTAAAATGTATTATATTTAAATTTCAATCAAAATGTCATTTATTATGAAAGGTGTAGTACTTAGGAGAAACTGGACTGCGGTGTGAAATTTACTTTGAAATGCATCAAAAAAAATAAAGTGGAATGAGGAATGGATAGAAAAAGAGACACATGGATAGATACATGATAAAGCAAGTAAAGTAAAATGTTAATGGGGTAGAATACAAGTGGCATATACATGGTTGCATACTGTAAAATTATTTCAGCTTTGCTGTATGTTTGAGACTTTTCACAATAAAATGTTGGAAAAATATTGTTCACTAAAAGTAATATGTTTCTTGTACATATGCAAACAGGACAGAGATACATCTTGAGAAAGGTAGGTATTCTCTATCTTTCTTTGATTTATCTACTGCCAGTTTGGATGTATTCATCCATATTTTCCTTTGCTTATCACAAGCATAAAATATACATATGTAAATATAAGGATTTAATATCAAATGGGATAACAGTATACTGCATTTTGTAAATTGCTTTTTTACTTTATAAATGCATCATGGATAGCTTTCCAAGTCAATTCATATAGATCTCTGTCCTTTTTAAGAGGTGTGTAGTATATCAGAATATGAATTACCCCATTTGTTCAATTATCCTGTTACTGATGACTCTTCAGATTGTCTCTGGTTCTTTGTTGCCAAAAATCATGTGATAAATTTCTCATGCATATGTCTTTAAATACTTAAATATTTTTATATCTAGTAAATGAGTAGGTGGAAGTGGAATTGCTGGTTAGGGAGGCATATATATTTTACATTTTAATCAGCTCTGCCAGATAACTTTCTAAGAAGGTTGTTTATAGTCCAACCAAGAGTGAATGAGAATCTCTCTTCTCCCACAGTCTCACAAGCACTACAGATTATTAGTCATGGGCATTCTGATGGTGATCATGATGTTTTAGGACTTTTTCCAGAGGAAACAAGACTGCAGAATGGAGATTAAGTCCAGAACAAATGATTTACTAAGACCACCTAGGTTACTAATGCCAGAATAGGGAAAGGAACTGTGGACTTCTAATTTACAATGATCCTTTCTTTCTTTTTTTGAACATAGCCTAAAAATACTAAGTAAAAGCATTTATGGGTGATAGTTTTCATTTCTTATCAAAATGAAAATGTTGTTATCTTTCCATCAAGTTTAGTTACTTTTAGTCTCTCAGCTTCCTGATATTTCAGTTCTGTGACCCTAACTGTAGGCAGTGGTCAAATACAGAGTATAAAATGTAAGGGATACCTCAATGTACTATCAATCAGGGAGTGACAGAAGTGTGACACAGCCTCCTCTCACGCTGCTCCCAGAAAGGCATGGGCCAAAGTGGTGACACTGAACACAGAGAATGGGCATTAATGTGCACAGTCAGCCTGCCATAGAGTGCCCAAGCTCACTTTGCAAACTTAGGCAAATCTTTCTACTTCCCTGTTTGCATTTTCTTTATATGTAAAGAGGTACTTTTCACACACAAGGAAGCTTATTCTGTGTTTTGAAACAAAAATGTTAGCCAAGCCTCTAGATATGTAGTAAAACTTTATTTTAATATAATCTATCCTACAAAAAAAATAAGTAAAATGAGAAGGAACAAAAACTTAGGAACAAGACACATTACATAGCATGACTTTGTCTGACTCTGGAGTATTTGAGTAATTGTGCTGTATTCCCCTGCATTATCTATTTTGAAAGTATTTTTCTCTGTAGGATGGAAGCAGCTATTCAAATACTTCACAGCAAATACTTAGGTAATTTAAGATACATACTCTTCCCCCATAACAGAAATAGTATACAACCGTTTCCCACTCACAGATTAAATCACAGAAAAATGTTATTTTTATGGAACAACTCCTTATGCTAAAGCTTCAAAGGATCTCTACTACACCTCCTTTCTTCTCTTTATGGGCCAGAAAGATTTTTCTAAATGAGCTGGTCAGTATATTTTCCTAATGTCAGAGAAGCATAGAACCAACAGTAAATAATGATAAGCCCTAAAACTTGATGATCTGCTACTCACCTAAAGGTGAACTAATTATTAAAGGCCTGGAATGAATGAAAGCGGGGCAAGTAAATCAAAATTTCCAGGTAACTAGGCACAGTTAGTGTTGATTGTGGCTGTTCTTAATCTTAGGGGAAAAAAATCACTTTTGGGGGGACTGTATCTTCAAGTTCTCAGGTATCCTGAAGTCTAGGGAGTACTCAAATCCTTCCAAACATTCTGAACCAAGCTTTCTACAAAGAAAGGACGAGACTGCCACACAGAGTGAAGTAAGTCAGAAAGAGAAGTAAGTCAGAAAGAGAAAGACAAATACCGTATGCTAACACATATATATGGAATTTAAGAAAAAAAAATGTCATGAAGAACCTAGGGGTAAGACAGGAATAAAGACACAGACCTACTAGAGAATGGATTGAGGATATGGGGAGGGGGAAGGATAAGCTGTGACAAAGCGAGAGAGTGGCATGGACATATATACACTACCAAACATAAAATAGATAGCTAGTGGGAAGCAGCCGCATAGCACAGGCAGATCAGCTCGGTGCTTTGTGACCGCCTGGAGGGGTGGGATAGGGAGGGTGGGAGGGAGGGAGACGCAAGAGGGAAGAGATATGGGAACATATGTATTATGTATAACTGATTCACTTTGTTATAAAGCAGAAACTAACACACCATTGTAAACCAATTATACTCCAATAAAGATGTAAAAAAAAAATAAGAAAGAAAGGACGGCGATGTAGGCGGGACCAACACACTAGGAAGCTTTTTTAAAATCACTAAGGAAGCTGAAAACATGTTGCTGTGGTGTTAACTCAGTGCATCTGTGGACCAGTCCTCTTTGAGATCATGGTCATTTACTGTATTACTTGTTCCCATGTCAGTAAGGTAGGAATGGGTGGACTGGGGCTACCTCCAGCTTCGAATAATTTCTTATTGCCCGCCCTCCCTGCAACAACCACACACACACACACACACACACACACACACACACACACATTCAGGGAAGGCCCGGGGACAGGCAGTCTAGTTTAGCTGTTCTAAGTTGTATGGGAATATATTCACTTTTCTTTGGGTTATCTCTTCAACATTCAAGTACAATATCAAGATATCAGCCTATGAAAAAGGAACCAAGAGGACCACTTGTCCTGCTTTTGGATGTAAGTTAAGGAGAAGTGGCCGCCTCAGGATATCCTTAGTTCAATCTAGGCCAGTGGTTCTTAACTGAAGGTGATTTGGCAATATCTGGAGACATTTTTGGTTATCACAACTGAAGAGGAGGTACACCACTGGCAACTAGTGGGTAGAGACAAGGATGCTGCCAAACATCCTATAATGCAGAAGACACTCCCCCCCCAGAAATAATTATCCAGTCCAAATGTCAGTATGTCAATACTGCAGAGGTTGAGAAATCTTCAACTAGCTCACAAGGGCTGGCTTGTCACCAACAGGTTTAGGGCCAATAACTTGCTTGAGCTTTTAATCACCATTCTCTCTCTCTCTCCCTCCTTCCCTCCCTCCCTCCCTTCCTCCTTTGCTCTCTCCCTAGCTCCAAATATGGGAGACAGACTACTCAGTTACCAACTGGAAAGATTCAAATATTGTAATCACAGCTAACTCCTTTTTAGAAATAAGACTACTATTGGTCATTTCTTAAATTTCTTAGTATTCACATTTCTTGTGAGTTTAATGAGTAATGTAAGTAAAGTGAATAATTCCAGCTTTAAAATCCATTTTGGATTATGACTATTTGAACTGGCCATGTTAATATACAATATACAACTCAATATGATCAACTTAAGTGTCCTCCCTTTTAGGTTATTTCAGGTCAAAAAAATAACAATATTCAAGGAAAATGTTCAAGCCAACCATGGAAATGGATTTTAGTTTCTTTGTACACTCATGTAAAACACACACAGTTACTCATGTTTTTTGAATATGAAGAATAATCATATAGGAAAATTTTCTACTTGGCTTGACATCTATGGATTAATTTAACTAAGCCAGGTGGCAGAACATCAGTCTATGTGGATTTATGCCAAAGGCAAACACAAGGTATTCTCTAGTCCAGGTAACTTACTGATTACACTGCCAAATAAAATAGTTGCAAATGTTGACAATACACATTTGCTCATATGTGAAAAGATCATTTCCTCTATATTTATGGAGAAATTGTATAATCTGAATCCTTTGATATAATAAAGAAAGTAGAAAATTAGTTTACTGTCTTCACAAACCCTGGCTTTCAAGCCAATTGCCTTGCTGTAAAAATTCTCTTTTGGATGTCAGAAGTTGACAAGCAACTATTTCTTCCTCTTTACATTC
>NW_006769306.1:1599396-1628610 GCF_000442215.2 Lipotes vexillifer
CCTGCTATTATAGTCTTAAACCACTCCCAGGACCATCCATCCAGGACCAGCTACATAACTTTTGGTACCGAGTGAAAAATGAAAAGATGGGGCCTCTTGTTTAAAAATTATTAAGAATTTCAAGATAATGACATGGTGACAGCAGAACAGTAAACTAAATATGGGCCTTTGTAAGCCCGGGACCCTCTGCAACTGCACTTCACAGGCCCATGAAGCCAACTCTGCTTCCGTCCTACCCCAATAGATTCTTGTGAGGTCATATACACAGAAATGCCATTTTAAGCTATTATGCTGCAGGGCCTCCACAGTCAGTTTAAACAGGCTCTGCACTGCACAACTCTGTAAGGGCATTCATGTCAGGGGCGGAGGGAACTGCATCCTCTGGATTGTCTGGCATACAACGTGCATACACACATGCGCCTGCCCTAAACACCAGTTACACAAACGATACTCTTCTCTATTTTAGCAGAGTCCTAATACGCAGCTGATACCTTTCTCATCCACCAAAATAAAAAGAGAAATGATTCAGTTAATCTTCAAATTCAGTTACTCTTCTACCTTTCCCTTTGTGATCAGTCACTGAAGAGGGTGTTTCACATTTATTAAACTCTAGTTCAAAGATCATAAGAAAATTCCCTTGTATTTTTCTCATAAACAGAAATATATTTCATGCCTCTCAAATATTTGAAGCATTGGTTTTATGGGATTTCCATGACAGTATAACCCATTTATGGATCATAGTTTTATCATGGTTTACCTATTACTTGAGGCAGCAGTGGGATCTATGAAAGACCTCCTGGGTCAGTCAGAGGGAATGCCCCATGAACACTGAGCCAGCACAGAGCGTTAGTGAATATTCAAGCTGGAAGTAATCTAAGAATTTATCTTTTCCCACCTTCTCCTTAAATGCATGAGGAACTGAAAACTGCACTTGCCACAGGTCACATATGTAGAAGTTGGAAGAGTAAAGACTAGATCCCAGATTCCGGGGATCTTGATTTCCAGTACAATCAGAGTATAATATATGTGCTTAAATCAGACTTATCCTGAGTGAAAAGTGATAAATGCTTCTGTCAGCATGAGAAAAATCAATGTGTTCTGAATAACTGTTAACCGTGACTCAGATTTGACAGACAACATGTTAGCGGTTACCAGTCAGGTGCTGTGAACTCATACTATCACGATGGCACAACTGCTGGAAATGGATGCTGTTTGTCATTGCATTATATTAGCACCTTTGTTAAGATTCTTTATGTGTTGTCACTGTAAACCCTCTCTCTTCAGGTGTTTATAACAAGCTCATAAGCATTCAGTTCATATTCAGACATCTGAAACATAAAACTATCTGCAATAAAAATAATTTAGAAGTATTTGTTAAAAATGCAAAACTGTCTCAGGCACTTACAACATTTTATCAAACAGAAAAGGGAATGCTCACAACTCTTAAACAAATATTTTGCAATATGTTTAAATCTGAAAATCATCTCTAAATCTTGAAAGACACATTTTATTATTTCTCCACTTACAGCAAACCATCAGAATTATTGCCCTCTGAAGTTATGTCACTTTGTCATTGTCTTTCTGTTTTACTTGGAGTGACTGTTCCTCTCTCTCACCATAACAGAGGGAGGACAATTTTTATCATCAGAACCAGGCTGTGTGAGTTCTTCTTTAGAAGCTCATGTTTCCTACCACTTCTGTAATACAGAACTGATTGTTTTCCTGCCGATTCATTACTTCTAGATATTCTTTGCCCCAAAGGGATTATAAGATTTTTTCTTCTGAAGAGTATTAAAACTGAATCTCTCCTAAAATTTGGCCATTAGTATCAAATATTAATAGTCTGATGCCCCATTGTTCTAAAAAAGACATTCATAATTTCTTTAGAGGCTAATCCTCCTCCTAAGGTGATATATTTGTAACTTGGTGAGCCTACACTATTTTCATCATCCAAAAACACTGACATGAAATAATATGTGGAATAGGAGCGCTTTCTAAAACAATATATCAGATATTTTTGCATGTTAGTATAGGTTGCATTATTGGCCCCAATTCTTCATCCCTCTCAGTATTCATACTTTCAGTCTTGTGATTTTGCAATTCTGTCCCTTGGCCTTGGACTTGACCATGTGACTTATATTGCTCAACATGATCTGAGCAGAAATGCAGAACTACAGGTGCTCTTTTGTATCTTTTCCATTGCTATGAGAAGGGCTTGCTAATAAATTATTCTTGTTTACAAGCCCCTGAATTTTGAAGTAGCTTCTTATTCAATAGTTAACTGATCCGTTGGGTTTTCAGTGTCAAAACCAGGAACAAAACTAGATGAAAATACCATATTTGGACTTCTCCTAGAGTCCAAAACAAGGCCAAAAAGCACTGTGTCTTAAGTTACCATGCTTATCATCCTCAAACACAGAGGAAAATGCTTCCATTTGGAAACCATAATAGATGAAAATGGTCCACAGTTGTGGTGTTTGCTGAGAAAACATGGCTCCCCATCTTTTCTGAAGAAGTCGTTTCCAAAGTTCGGATACTCTGGAAATGTTTCCATATCTGGAAACTAGAGCTTCCTTGCCATTCTGAAAATATCCCACTTGAGATAATCTGCACCTCTCACTCAGAATCACATTGCTACTTCCCCAGAATAGAGTGTTTAATTCTTATTTAAGATGATTTTGTAGTCAATGGACAACTACTCTTTTTTCAACTTATTAAATAATAGATTTTTAAATTTGTGTTTTGTTTTAATGCTTAGAATTAAAGAATTCAAGTTGGATATACAGAGAACTTGGATTCTGCATAATTCTCATGAATACTATAAACCCTTGACCCAAATGGCAAAGTACTTTCAATTGTACTAATATTTAAATAAATGAAAGAATAGAAATAAATAAGTTAGGACAATAGATTCTTACATCATGTTTATTGGTTTCATAAAGCATTTTCTAACTAAACTATGGATGCTTCCCCACAAGTATAATTGCTCTAATGATTTAATTCAGGTCAGTTTTGGCCTGAGACTTGCTTCAAAAGTGAATTCGGGATGTTTACTCAAAAAATCAACAGTGTAAATGAAACAAATAGCTAATGAAGGTAGAGAAATTATAAATAATTTTAATTATTAAATTATCTGAAAATGTATTTCGCCCGTGGAAACAAATAACTATTTTTCATTTACTTCCTGTACAGTAAGCAAAATGGCTTTAGAGGTTTAAAGAAAAATCAATGTTTCATTACCTGAAGACCTTGCTGAGGATTGAGAATATTTTTCTGCTGTTGACATCTCATTAAGATTATTTAACAACTAAGCAATCCATTTGCCTCCTTGGTGCTAAAATTGATACATTTTTCAAAATACAGTCCAGCGTTTTCAAAGAAAAACCCATAGATTTTGACCCAATGTCAATACCTATCACTGAAAAGTGTGGAATAAAATGAAACAATAAATGTGTTGAGTCAAGAGGACAGAAAATATATTAAGCAATAAATAAAGTCCTGCCTTAATGATGCCATTAAAAGTGGCAAGGACATAACATGAATATTCTTTTATAATGAGATTACTTTTTAAGTTGCTACTTTGTATTAATTGGATATTGACAATATATTAATTTTATCATTTTATAAGTATGCATTAGAAAACATGAGTATTTTGTTTGTTATCTATTTACACACATAGAGAGGCATTTTCTAGATTCTTTTAGACAGAAAAACAAGATTTCTATGTTTGTTCATTTTTGATATAAATTCAGGCTTACAGAAAGGTTGTAAGAATAGTTCCTAGAATTAGAATTTCCATGTACCCTTCATCCAGATTTTCTAAATGGTAATATTTTACTGTATTTGCTTTATCACTCCAACTCTTAATATATATATATTAAAACTGCTTAAGGGTAAACTGCAGATGGTATTGTATTCATGCCTAAATATTTCAATGTTCATATCTTAAAACAGTTGTCATACATAATCACAGTACAGTCACTAATACCAGGAAATTAACATTGAAGATGGCAGTGGAGGAGGATGCAGAGTTCGCATCTCTCCACAACTAGGGTGCCTGCCAGATGCTGGTAGGGGACCTTGGCGCCCAAGGAGATGGAAGGAATCCTCGAGTGACTGGTAGGACGAGGCGGGGAGTAAGGGGGGAGGAGAAGTGGAGCCTGGACACAACCGGCACACCTGAGGGGTGGCTGGGAGTGGGGAGGGGTTCCCATGCCTGGAGGGACCCTCGGGGGATCGGGGAATCATGCAGAAGTGTGCCTAGCGTCTCCCCTGCCCAGTCGGGCCTAGGAAGCCTGCTGGGCTCCCAGGCCTGGTCCTCCATTCTCTGGGGCCCCTACCGCCATCCTGGATCTTAGGGGCTGGGAGGGAAGGAGAAGGGGGGAAGACAAGGAGGGGCAGATGGTGGGGGGGAATCCTCCAGGACCAGAGGATTAGGGGAAGCATGGTGGGCATTTCCCCCACCCACTCGGCCCCAAGAAGCCTGCTGGGGTCCCGGGCCTGGTCCTCTGCCCTCCAGAGTCCCCCCTCCAGCAGCAGGGGTCCTAGGGGCATAAGAGGGAGGGAAGGGAGAAAAGAAGAAGAGAGGCCAAAGGGAAGGGGCCCTCCAGGATTGGAGGATCGGGGGGAACACGCTTAGCACTTCCCCCACCCACGTGGGCCCAGTGAGTCTGCTGGGGTCCTGGACCTGATCCTCCAACCTCCAAGAGCAGAGGCACACCTGGGCCCCTCCTGCTGCAATGAGCCTAAGGACCAACCCCTCCAGCCTGCCACCACCCCCAGGACCTTTTCCCACACTGTGGGTCCTAAGAATAGGCCCCGCCCACCACCTAAACCCCACCCCTGCCTAACCCCCACCTCCCACAGCCAAGGTCTTTTCTGGCTTTTTTCTTTCTTGTTCTCCTCTATTTTACTATTGTGATTCTGTTTTACCTTCCAGTTGTTGTTTCATCTATGTTTTGATTTTTTAAATTCTTTCTAACATATCTGTTACTTTTCTAATCTAATTTTATTTTTTACTCTGTGTTATTGTTCAGCTCCTTTTTTCTTGCTGCCCCACATGGCTTGCAGGATCTTGGTTCACAAGCTGGGGGTTGGGCCAGAGCTCCTGCAGTGGGATCTCCAAGTCCAAACCACTGGACAAACAGAGAACCTCAGGCCCCAGGGAATATTCATCGGAGTGAGGTCTCCTGGAGGTCCTCATCTCAGCACCAAGACCCAGCTCTATCCAACAGCCTACAAACTCCAGAGCTGGAAGCCTCAGGGCAAACAACCAGTAAAACAGGAAAACAATCCCAACCAACAACAACAACAACAAAAATGAGATGACGAAAAAATATGTCACTGATGAAGGAGCAAGATAAAAACCTACAAGACCAAATAAATGAAGAGGAAATAGGCAACCTACCTGAAAAAGAAATCAAAGTAATGATAGTGAAGATGACCCAGAATCTTGGAAATGGAATGGAGGCATGGATTGAGAAAATACAACAAATGTTTAACAAAGATCTAGAAGAACTAAAGAACAAACAAACAGAGATGAACAACACGATACCTGAAATGAAAAATACACTAGAAGGAATCAATAACAGAATAACTGAGGCAGAAGAACAAATAAGTGAGCTGGAAGACAAAGTGGTAGAAATAACTGCTAAGGAGCAGAATAAAGAAAAAAGAATGAAAAGAATTGAGGACAGTCTCAGAGACCTCTGGGACAACATTAAACACACTAACATTCAAATTACAGGGGTCCCAGAAGAAGAAGAGAAAAACAAAGCGGTTGAGAAAATATTTGGAGAGATTATACTGGAAAAATTCCCTAACATGGGAAAGGAAATAGTCCCCCAATTCCAGGAAATGCAGAGAGTCCCATACAGGATAAACCCTAGGAGAAACACAACAAGACACATATTAATCAAACTAACAAAAATTAAGTTCAAAGAAAAAATATTAAAAGCAGGAAGGGAAAAGCAAAAAATAACATACAAAGGACTCCCCATAAGGTTGCTGATTTTTCAGCAGAAACTCTGCAGGCCAGAAGGGAGTGGCAGGATATAAGTAAAGTGATGAAACAGAAAAACCTACAACCAAGATTACTCTACTCAGCAAAGATCTCATTCAGATTCAACACAGAAATCAAAAGCTTTCCAGACAAGCAAAAGCTAAGAGATTTCACACACCAAACCAGCTTTACAACAAATGCTAAAGGAACTTCTCTAGGTGGGAAACACAAGAGAAGAAGAAGACCCACAAAAACAAACCCAAATCAATAAAGAAAATGGTAATAGTAACATACATATTGATAATAACCTTTAATGTAAATGGATTAAATGCTCCAACCAAAAGACACAGACAGGCTGAAGAGATACAAAAACAAGACACATATATCTATGCTGTCTACAGAAGACCCACTTCAGACCTAGGGACACATACAGACTGAAAGTGAAGGGATGGTAAATATTCCATGCAAATGGAAATCAAAAGAAAGCTGGAGTAGCAATACTCATATCAGATAAAATAGAATTTAAAATAAAGACTGTTACAAGGGGCAAGGAAGGACACTACATAATGATCAAAGGATCAATCCAAGAAGAAGATATAACAATTACAAATATTTATGCACCCAACATAGGAGTACCTCAACACATAAGGCAAATGCTAACAACCATAAAAGGGGAAATTGGCAGTAAAACAATAATAGTAGGGGACTTTAACATCCCACTTACACCAATGGACAGATCATCCAAACAGAAAATAAATAAGAAAACACAACCTTTAAATGACACAACAGACCAGATAGATTTAAATGATATTTATAGGACATTCCACCCAAAAGTGGCAGAATACACTTTCTTCTCAAGTGTACATGGAACATTCTCCAGGATAGATCACATCGTGGGTCACAAATCAAGCCTCGGAAAATGTAAGGAAATTGAAATCATATCAAGCCTCTTTTCTGACCACAATGCTATGAGACTGGAAACGAATTACAGGAAAAAAACTGTAAAAAACGCAAATACATGGAGGCTAAACAGTGCACTACTAAATAAGCAGGAGATAACTGAAGAAATCAAAGAAGAAATAAAAAAAACATAGAAACAAATGACAATGAAAACACGATGACCCAAAACCTATGGGATGCAGCAAAAGCAGCTCTAAGAGGGAGGTTTATAGCAATTCAGTCTCACCCCAAGAAACAAGAAAAATCTCAAATTTTTACACCTAAAGCAACTAGAGAAATAAGAACAAAGAAAACCCAAAGCCAATAGAAGGAAAGAAATCATAAAGATCAGAGCAGAAATAAATGAAATAGAAATGAAGAAAACAATAGCAAAGATCAATAAAACTAAAAGTAGGTTCTTTGAGAAGATAAACCAAATTGATAAACCTTTAGCCAGACTCATCAAGAAAAAAAGAGAAAGGATGCAAATCAGTAAAACTGGAAATGAAAAAGGAGAAATCACAACTTACATTGCAGAATTACAAAGGATTCTAAGAGACTACTACAAACAACTATATGCAAATAAAATGGACAACCATGAAGAAATGGACAAATTCTTAGAAAGGTACAATTTTCCAAGACTGAACCAGGAAAAATTAGAAAATATAAACAGACCTATCACAAGTAATGAAATTGAAACTGTGATTAAAAATCTTCCAACAAACAAAAGTCCAGGACCATATGGCTTCACAGGCGAATTCTATCAAACATTTAGAGAAGACCTAACACCCATCCTTCTCAAACTCTTCCAAAAAATTGCAGAGGGAGAAACACTCCTAAATTCATTCTACGAAGCCACCATCACCCTGATGTCAAAACCAGAAAAAGATATCACAAAAAAAGAAAATTATAGACTAATATCACTGATGAATGGAGATGCAAAAATCCTCAACAGAATACTAGCAAACAGAATCCAGCAACACATTAAAAGGATCATACACCATGATTAAGTGGGATTTATCCCAGGAATGCAAGGATTGTTCAATACATGCAAATCAATCAATGTGATACACCACATTAACAAATTAAGGAACAAAAACCGTATGATCATCTCAATAGATGCAGAAAAAGCCTTTGACAAAATTCAACAACCATTTATGATAAAAACTCTCCAGAAAATAGGCATACAGGGAACATACATCAACATAATAAAGGCCATATATGACAAACCCACAGCCAACATCGTCCTCAATGGTGAAAAACTGAAAGCATTTCCATTAAGATCAGGAACAAGATAAGGATGTCCACTCTCTCTACTCTTATTCAACATAGTTTTGGAAGTCCTAGCCATGGCAATCAGAGAAGAAAAAGAAATAAAAAGCACACAAATTGGAAAAGAAGTAAAACTGTCACTGTTTGCTGATGACATGATACTATACATAGAAAATCCTAAAGATGTCCCCAGAAAACTACTAGAGCTAATCAATGAATTTGGTATGGTTGCAGGATACAAAATTAATGCACAGAAATCCCTGGCATTCCTATATACTAGCAATGAAAAATCAGAAGGAGAAATCAAGGAAACACTCCCATTTACCACTGCAACAAAAAGAATAAAATACCAAGGAATAACCTACCTAAGGAGGCAAAAGTCTTGTACTTAGAAAACTATAAAACAATGATGAAGGAGATCAAAGATGACATAAACATATGGAGAAATGTACCGTATTCTTGGATTGGAAGAATCAATACAGTGAAAATGACTCTGCTACCCAAAGCAACCTATAGAATCAATGCAATCTCTATCAAACTACCAATGGCATTCTTCACAGAATTAGAACAAAAAATTTTACAATTTTTATGGAAACATGAAAGACCCCAAATAGCCAAAGCAATCTAGAGAAAGAAAAATGGAGCTGGAGGAATCAGGCTACCCTACTTCAAACTATACTACAAAGCTACAGTAATCAAGGCACTATGGTACTGGGACAAAAAGAGAAATATAGATCAGTGGTATAGGATAGAAAACCCATGCACATTTGGTCACCTAATCTATGACAAAGGAGGCAAGAACATACAATGGAGAAAATAGTCTCTTTGATAAGTGCTGCTGGGAAAACTGGACAGCTACATGTAAAAGAATGAAATTACAACACTCCCTAACACCATACACAAAAATAAACTCCAAATGGACTAAAGACCTAAATGTAAGACCAGAAACTATAAAACTCTTAGAGGAGAACATACGCAGAACACTCTACCACATAAATTACAGGAATGTCCTTTTGACCTACCGCCTAGAGAAATGGAAATAAAAACAAAAATACACAAATGGGACCTAATGACACTTAAAACCTTTTGTACAGAAAAGGAAACCACAAACAAGATGAAAAGACAACCCTCAGAATGGGAGAAAATATTTGCCAACAAAGCAACTGACAAAGGACTAACCTCCAAAATTTATAAGCAGCTCATGAAACTCAATATCAAAAAAACAAACAACCTAATCCAAAAATGGGCAGAAGACCTAAATAGACATTTCTTCAAAGATATACAGATTGCCAACAAACACATGAAAGAATTCTCAACATCACTAATTATTAGAGAAATGCAAATCAAAAGTGCAATGAGGTATCACCTCGTGCCGGTCAGAATGGCCACCATCAAAAAATCTACAAACAATAAATGCTGGAGAGGGTGTGGAGAAAAGGGGACCCTCTTGCACTGTTGGTGAAAATGTAAATTGATACAGCCATGATGGAGAACATAAAGAGTTTCCTTAGAAAACTAAAAATAGAACTACCATATGACCCAGCAATCTCACTACTGGGCATATACCCTGAGAAAACCATCATTCAAAAGGACACACGTACCCCAATGTTCACTGAAGCACTATTTACAATAGGCAGGACATGGAAACAACCTGAATGTCCAATGACAGATGAATGGATAAAGCAGATGTGTAAGTGTATACAATGGAATATTACTCAGCTATAAAAAGGAATGAAATTGGGTCATTTGTAGAGATGTGGATGGAGCCAGAGTCTGTCATACAGAGTGAAGTAAGCCAGAAAGAGAAAAACAAATATCGTATATTAACACATATATGTAGAATCTAGAACAATGGTACAGATGAACCTATTTGTAGGGCAGGAACAGAGACGTAGACATAGAGAACACATGTGGGGACACAGGGCAGGAAGGGGAGGGTGGGACGAATTGAGATATTAGGTTTGACATAAATACACTACCACGTGTAAAACAGATAGCTAGTGGGAACCTGCTCTATAGCACAGGGAGCTCAGCTCGGTGCTCTGTGATGACCTAGACTGGGGGGAGGGTGGGAGGGAGGTCCAAGAGGGAGGGGATATAGGTATACATATAGCTGATTCACTTCATTGTACAGCAGAAACTAACACAACATTGTAAAGCAATTTTACTCCAATCAAAAAAAAAACACTGATACTATCGGATAATCTATAAACCTAATTCAGTTTGACCAATTATCCCAACAATGCTGTTTAGAGCAAAAGAAAATCTCAGTTCTTATATTACCTTCAGATGTAATATCTGTTTAGTCTCTTTTAGCCTAGAAAAGTTTCTCAGAAAGATTTCATTTTCATTTCACAGATAAGAGTACAATCTTATTATCCTTTAGAACGTCCCTCATATTGGGTTTGTCTGATGTTTTCTTAGGATTCAATTCAACATTTGCATGTTGGGCCAGGAATATCATAGAAGTGATATTTTGTTCTTCTCAGTGCAACATATCAAGAGGCACATGATGTCAGTTCATCCCAGTGCTGGTGATGTTAACTTCGCTCACTTGATTAAGGAGGTGTCTGTCAAGTCACCACTGTAAAGTTAATACTTTTCCCCTTTTAATTAGTAAGTATCTTATGGGAACATAGTTTGAAGCTAATATGTAGATATTCTGGCACTTTTCACACTCTCATGATTTTTTAAAATTTCCTCTGTATCAATAGTTATTTCCCCCTTACCATTTCTTACTTTGTATATTTGTGCATCCTCACCTTTTCTTGATTAAGTTAGCCAGTGGTGTGTCTATATTTTTAATTAAAAATAATCCATGTTTTTTGGGGTTTTTTTTTGCAGTACGCAGGCCTCTCACTGTTGCAGCCTCTCCCGTTGCGGAGCACAGGCTCCGGACATGCAGGCTCAGCGGCCATGGCTCACGGGCCCAGCTGCTCCACGGCATGTGGGATCTTCCCGGACTGGGGCACAAACCCGTGGTCCCCTGCATCAGCAGGCGGACTCTCAACCACTGCGCCACCAGGGAAGCCCCATGATTTTATTTATTAATTAGATTTATTGTTTTACTACTATCTCATTATTTTCTACTTTTATTGTTATTATTTTTCACTTTATTTTTATCTGGTTTAATTAATTTTTTTTCTAGATTTCTGTTCCCAGATATTAATTCAGTCACTTCAGTTCTTTAATGTACACTGAAAAGGTGTTTAAGGCTAGAAAAGTTTCAATGATCACTAATGTAACACCTAGATTCTAATATATAGTGTTTTCACCATTGTTGCTTCTTAGAAATTCTTTAATTTTGGTATTTCTTTCTACTTTCACAAGTTATTTATCAAAAGGGTTTTAATTTTCTGATTGAAAAAACCCCCTTTCTTAAAAATGTGTTAATGTGTGGTTTATTTCACTGTGGTTGAAGAATGGTTTTTGTAATATTGCTACTTCATGGAACTTTCTGGAGTTTTTTTTTTTTTTTCTGATCACTGTATGATTAATGTTTGTATATGTCTCCATGTGTGCATGAGAAGAAAGTGTATTCTTTATTACCAGTATGGAAAGTTCAAAATATATCCAAAAAGTTTGCCTCATTGATTGTGTTATTTAGATTTTCTAAATCCTTATTTATTTTTCATTTATTTGATCTGTCTTCTGCTTAGTGGTGTGTAAGTTCTCCTATTACTAGTGTGTTTCTATCTATGTGACTTTGCATGTCTTCTACTATTTGATTTATAAATGTGATTTCTTTGTTCTTAGGTGCCTAGATATTTATAACTATCTTTAATTATTGTGTTTTTATTGTGAATTGTACTTTTAACATTTAAAGGTATCCTTTATCAGTCTAAGTGCTATATGTTTTGATTCTACTTCTCTGACACCAATAACTCTGCTCTGCATTCTTCCTGTTTTTATTTGCCTGGTACACTTTTATTTTTTTCTCATTTATTTATTTTTGCCTTTAAGAATCATGTGTCTCTTGTATAGAGCATATAGTCAAGTCTTAATTCGTGATGCACAAAATTTAAAGTCTTTTTCTCTTTACAGGTGAGTTAAGCCCTTGGTTGGAAGGAGCACTGAGTGGAGAAGTTTTGTAGCAATCAAATTTTTGCCATTTTTGTTCGTTTGCTTTTCCTTTTACTTTGCAGGATCTAACTCCACCCACCTCCCTTGCTTCTTTTTCTCTTTGCCACATTGTTTCCGAAAGGTACTTCTCCTTCCATAACACCCTCTTCTCTCCCCTGGAGTATTTCTTTTCTAAGAAGGCCTCCTCACCTTCTGGGGGCACAGTTAGGTACCTGTCCTGTGGGCAGTGTTCTGATCTATTGCATAATTTTTTAACTGACGGGTTAACTTCCTCTTAATTGTGAAGTCTTTAGGACAGTCTAAGCCCTGGGCAAGCTTCCATCTTCTCTCTTCCATACAGTTTTACCTGAACTGTCCTTGTTCTCTGTGAAGGCTGGCAGCAGGAGTGTAGACATGTAAGGAGATACCTAACTGTGACTAGATGTATATTTTTCTATTTAGAGTCAGATTGAATTTTTAAATTTTTCTGTTTTCCAATTATATTGAAAGCATGAGTTTTGTTCAATATAATTTTTTCTAACTGTTGATTTTACTCCCCTCTGGAGGATATGTTGGACAATTTGTATTTACATCACTGCCATTGCCTGGGCTATTGGGAAATATTAGAATCCATGATTTCTTATGTTCCATGAACAGTTATGTCTTACTGTATGTTAGGAATACTTTTGTGACTGCAAGTAAGAGGAAACCCAATTCCTAGGTAGGTAATTGTGCTTCCCCTTAGGATGCTGAGAAATGTAAGAGAATATTGGAGCCACACAGCCAATGAGAAAAGGCTGGATAGCCTACAAAATCAGCTGCTTTTAGTAATATCAGCTCTTCTATTTCTTGCAGCCTCTCTTGCTTTGCATACTGGCTTTCATTCTTATGCATGAGGCTTTATGGTTGCAATATGACTGCCATTGTCTCAGGTTCAAGGCAGAAGAGAAGAAAATGAAGCCTCTGTCTCTCTAGCAGCCTCTGTCTCTTTTGTCAGGAAAAGCAGCCTCTAGCAGCCTCTGTCTCTTTTGTCAGGAAAAAAAAATTTCTTAGAAAGACCTCCACTGATATCTCATTGGCCAGAAGTGTGCCACATGGCCTCTTCTCTCTGCAAGGGAGGCAATAAAGCTACAGAGTATTTAGCTTTTTTCAGGTTCTAGAGTAGAAGTGGGCAAGGGAGAAGAGAGTTGAGAATAAATGTGAGCTGGGTTGGCCAACACAGAGTATATCCAGCACTTACATTTCTTCTATGCACCTCACAACACTTAGTGGATTTCAGGACACATGAATTGACTTGCATTGACATTTTGGCTTGACCTATTTAATATGTATATGTAGAATACATGTGTACATAGGATTATGCTTATGTTTATTTGTCCAGGAAAATCAATGATTGTTCTCATTTAGTGGTATGTTATTTGAGTAAGTAATGCCAGTAATCCCCATCTTAGAAGTCCTGTAGTAGTGTGACAGGTAGTGTCATTCTTAGAGAGAGCAAAGGCCCAAAAGACCTAAATTTACAGACAACACAATAGAGAAATTTAAGCTATGAACACCTGAGTAAAAGCAGACATTTGCAATAGGGAACACTGCCTCCATTCTACCCAGTTGATATGTCTATAAACCTATGACTTATTTATCAATTACAATGTGTTTCTCTTAGAATTGTTCTAGACATCTAAGGGAGTGATGTGTATAAAGCTCCTTACACATAAATGTCACTTATAACTACTACTGGTATTAGTGATACAACATTTTGCCAAGCGCAATAATAACTGCATATATATATATATATACACATACATAATAATATAAATAATATATAATTATGTATTCCTTGCAAAAATTTTATGAGGTGGGCATTATTATCATTTTTCATATGAGGAAACTAAAGCTTATTGACATTTAATAAATTGTCCAAAGTAACATAGCTGATACATGGAGAGACTGGGATTCTACTCAATATCAATCCGATTCCAAAGCCTGTACCTTCAGTCCTTCCCAGGACAGTATCTAATAATTGCCATCTAAGTTCTGTACTATTAGAGGAGAAGTCACACAGGTAACAGCTCCCATTGTCACTTCCCTCTCTGCCATTCTTTACTTCCACACCATTGCTATTCTATTATTTCCCAAAGAAGGAACATTAAAATTAGGACAGCCTCACAAAAGGTCTAGATTTGGTCACAATATTTTTTTGTATTTGTTCTTGGTATAACATTAATCACCCTTTACTATAATTATTTTCTTATCTGTCTCTCTCAAAAAATAGGAAATTCCAGATATGTTTAGATCAAATTTGTCCTGATTACCACTGTAATTAAAGTACTTCTTGATTTGAAAGAATTTTTTGTAAGTAATTTAGCTCTTTATCTGTCATATATCTGTCATATTTTTTCTATTTGAATTTTATTTTATAAACATTGGGTTTTTTTTAGCCTCTTGCCAGACTAATCAACAAAAAAAAAAAAAAAAAGAAAAGAGACACAAATTACCAATATCAGGAGTGAAAGAGAGGACATTAATGGAAATTCTGTAACATTAGAAGGATAATAAGTGAGTTATAAGCAAATTTATGCATATAAACATATAACTTAGGTATGACTAATCATATCTTGGAAAGATACAAAGTGATGATGTTTATTCAAGAAAAAAATAATCTGAAAAGCCTTCTATTAAATTTAATTCACAATTTAAAATTTCCCCAAAGAAAACTATAGCCTATGACTATGACATAACTAGTGAAATCTATCAAATGTGTAGGAAAGCAATAATATCAATTCTACACAAAATCTTTCTGAAACTAGAAGAGATGACATGACATCCCAACTCATTTGATGGAGCCAGCACACTGATACTAAAACCAGACAAAGACAATGGAAGAAAGAAAACCACAGACCAATATTTCTCAGGTATAGATAAAAACTTCTTGAAAAGTATTATAAAAGCAAATCAAACAATATTTTAGGAAAATACATTATGAACAGGTGGGATGTCATAGAACAAAAGATTGGTTCAACATTTGAAAATAATCAATGTAGTCCACCATATCAACACATCAAAGATGTAAAACTGTCAGATTATTTCCACAGATGCAGAATAAGCATTTGACAAAATTCCATATGTATTCATGATAAAAAAAAGAAAAAAAAAACTCTCAGTGAACTAATGGGAAGAACTTCCTTCCCCAGAGAAGGGGCATTTTGAAAAAACCACAGCTAACATCAGAATTAAGGATGAAAGACTAAACGAATCACCCTTAAGACCAAACCAACAAGGCAAGAATTTCCTTGCTCAAAACCTTTTTAGTCAGCATTGTTTGGAGGTCCTAGCCTGTTCAATAAGTTAAGAAAAAGAAATAAATATCATTCAGATTTGCAAAGCAGAAGTAAAACTGTCTTTATTACATACCACATGGTTATCTACTTAGAAAATCCCAAAGAATTTACCAAAAAAAAATTACTCAAATCAATTTGTGAGTACATTAAGGTTTCACAATAAAATATTTTTAAAAATCAGTTGTATTTATACTTACTGATTATGAATAATTGGAAGTTGAAATCAGACAAACCGTGCCAATAACAATAACATTTAAAACAGGAAAAAACATGAAACACTGAGGGGTAGATTTAACAAACTGTTCTGCAGGACCTATACACTGAAAGCTATAAAACTGTTCTGAGATAAATTAAGAAAACTAATTTAAGGGAGAGATGTACTTTATTCAAGAGTTAGATAATGCAATATTGTTATGGTATCAATTCTACTAAAATTGATCTATAGATTCAAAGTAATACCAATCAAAACCCAGGAAACTTTTTTTTTTTTTGAAATTTGCAAACTGATACAAAAATTCATCTGGAAATGCAAAGAATACAGAGTAACTAAAACCATACTGAAAACTAAAGATATATTGTGACAAGTTGCAACAGGGATGAGGGAGGATGGGGGCATTAGCTGTTTCTTCTATACACTAGTGAATGTAGCTGGACCTGGATGAGAGCAGGCTCTCCGTATCGACCAGGCACAGAGGACAACACCTGGCTGGAGGACCAGGCGGAGTGCAGAAGGCCGGCCACCCTGCGCCTTTCGACTGGAGAATTTAACCGATTTACATGTAAGCTGTGTGGCTGATCTTGTTGTTCCAG
Source organism: Lipotes vexillifer (assembly GCF_000442215.2). Taxonomy (NCBI): domain Eukaryota; kingdom Metazoa; phylum Chordata; class Mammalia; order Artiodactyla; family Lipotidae; genus Lipotes; species Lipotes vexillifer. The sequence goes on from NW_006769306.1 coordinate 1,615,819, forward strand.
TCGAGGATCAGTCCTAAGCCTCTGAGGTGGGAGACCTGAGCTCAGGACACTGGACCATGAGAGACCTCCTGGCCCCACATAGTATGAATCGGCGAGAGCTCTCCCAGAGATCTCCATCTCAACGCTAAGACCCAACTCCACTCAATGACCAGCAAGCTCCAGTGCTGGACACCCCATGCCAAACAACTAGCAAGAAAGGAACACAACCCCACCCATTAGCAGAGAGGCTGCCTAAAATCATAAAAAGTCCACAGACACCCCAAAACACACCACTGGACGTGTTCCTGCCCACCAGAAAGACAAGATCCAGCCTCATCCCCAGAACACAGGCAGCAGTCCTCTCCAACAGGAAGCCTACACAACCCACTGAACCAACATTACCCACTGGGGAAAGACACCAAAATAATGGGAACTATGAACCTGCAGCCTGCGAAAAGGAGACCCCAAACACAGTAATTTAAGAAAAATGAGAAGACAGAGAAACACACAGTAGATAAAGGAGCAAGGTAAAAACCCACCAGAACAAACACATGAAGAGGAAATAGGCAGTCTACCTGAAAAAGAATTCAGGGTAATGATAGTAAAGATGATCCAAAATCTTGCAAACAGAATGGAGAAAATACAAGAAATGTTTAACAAGGACGTAGAAGAAGTAAAGAGCAAACAAACAATGATGAACAACACAATAAATGAAATTAAAAATTCTCTAGAAGGAATCAATAGCAGAATAACTGAGGCAGAAGAACAAATAAGTGACCTGGAAGATAATATAGTGGAAATAAATACCGCAGAGCAGAATAAAGAAAAAAGAATGAAAAGAATTGAGAACAGTCTCAGAGACCTCGGGGAGAACATTCAACACACCAACTTTCAAATTACAGACATCCCAGAAGAAGAAGAGAAAAAGAAAGGGACTGAGAAAATATCTGAAGAGATTAGAGCTGAAAACTTCCCTAATATGGGAAAAGAAATAGTCAATCAAGTCCAAGAGAGCAGAGAGTCCCATACAGGATAAATCCAAGGAGAAACTGGCCAAGACACATATTAATCAAACTATCAAAATTAAAAAACAAAGAAAAAATATTAAAAGCAGCAAGGGAAAAGAAACAAATAACATACAAGGGAATCCCCATAAGGTTAACAGCTGATCTATCAGCAGAAACTCTGCAAGCCAGAAGAGAGTGGCAGGACATATTTAAAGTGATAAAAGGGAAAAATCTACAACCAAGATTACTCTACCCAGCAAGGATCTCATTCAGATTTGATGGAGAATTTAAAACCTTTACATACAAGCAAAAGCTAAGAGAATTCAGTGCCACCAAACCAGCTTTACCACAAATGCTAAAGGAACGTTGCTAGGCAGAAAACACAAGAGAAGGAAAAGACCTAAAATAACAAACCCCAAACAATTAAGAAAATGGTAATAGGAACATACATATCAATAACTACCATAAATGTAAATGGACTAAATGCCCCAACCAAAAGACACAGACCCACCTATATGCTGTCTACAAGAGACCCACTTCAGACTTAGGGACACATACAGACTGAAAGATAGGGAATGGAAAAAGATATTCCATGCAAATAGAAATCAAAAGAAAGCTGGAGTAGTAATTCTCATATCAGACAAAATAGACTTTAAAATAAAGACTATTAGAAGAGACAAAGAAGGACACTACATAATGATCAAGGGATCAATCCAAGAAGAAGATATAACAATTGTAAATATGTATGCACCCAACATAGGAGCACCTCAATACATAAGGCAAATGCTAACAGCCATAAAAGGGGAAATCGACAGTAACACAATCATAGTAGGGACTTTAACACCCCACTTTTACCAATGGATAGATCATCCAAAATGAAAATAAATAAGGAAACACAAACTTTAAATGACATATTAAACAAGATGGACTTAATTGATATTCATAGGATATTCCATCCAAAAACAACAGAAGGCACTTTCTCTCAAGTGCTCATGGAACATTCTCCAGGATAGACAATATCTTGGGTCACAATCAAGCCTTGGTAAATTTAAGAAAATTGGAATCATATCAAGTATCTTTTCCAATCACAATGCTATGAGACTAGATATCAATTACAGGAAAAAATCTGTAAAAAATACAAACACATGGAGGCTAATCAGTACACTACTAAAGAACCAAGAGATCACTGGAGAAATCAAAGAAGATATCAAAAAATACCTAGAAACAAATGACAATGAAAATACAATGCCCCAAAACGTATGGAATGCAGCAAAAGCAGTTCTGAGAGGTAAGTTTATAGCAATATAATCCTACCTCAAGAAATAAGAACCATCTCAAAAAAACAACCTAACCTTACACCTAAAGCAATTAGAGAAAGAAAAACAAAAAAAACCCCCAAAGTTAGCAGAAGGAAAGAAATCATAAAGATCAGATCAGAAATAAGTGAAAAAGAAATGAAGGAAACAATAGCAAAGACCAATAAAACTAAAAGCCGGTTACTTGAGAAGATAAACAAAATTGATAAACCATTAGCCAGACTCATCAAGAAAAAAAGGGAGAAGACTCAAATCAATAGAATTAGAAATGAAAAAGGAGAAATACAGCTGACACTGCAGAAATACAAAGGATAATGAGAGATTACTACAAGCAACTCTATGCCAATAAAATGGACAACCTGGAAGAAATGGACAAATTCTTAAAAAAGCACAACCTTCAGAGACTGAACCAGGAAGAAATAAAAAATATAAACAGACCAATCACAAGCACTGAAATTGAGCCTGTGATTAAAAATCGTCCAAGAAAGGAAAGCCCAGGAGCAGGTAGATTCACAGGCAAATTCTATCAAACATTTAGAGAAGAGCTAACACCTATCCTTCTCAAACTCTTCCAAAATATAGCAAAGGGAGGAACACTTCCAAACTCATTCTACAAGGTGACCATCACCCTGATACCAAAACCAGACAAAGATGTCACAAGGAAAGAAAACTACAGGGCAATATCACTGTTGAACATAGATGCAAAAACCCTCAACAAAATGCTACCACACTGAATCCAACAGCATATTAAAAGGATCATACACCATGATCAAGTGGGGTTTGTATATCCCAGGAATGCAAAGATTCTTCAATATACACAAATCAATCAATGTGATAAACCATATTAACAAAATGGAGAAAAACCGTGTGAGCATCTCAGTAGATGCAGAAAAAGCTTTTGACAAAATTCAACACCCATTTATGATAAAAAAAAACCCTCCAAAAAGTAGGCATAGAGGGAACTTACCTCAACATAATAAAGTCCATATATGACAAACCCACAGCCAACATCGTTTGCAATGCGGAAAAACTGAAACCATTTCCTCTAAGATCAGGAACAAGACAAGGTTGTCCACTCTCATCACTATTATTCAACATAGTTTTGGAAGTTTTAGCCACAGAAATCAGAGAAGAAAAAGAAATAAAAGGAATCCAAATTGGAAAAGAAGTAAAACTGTCACTGTTTTCAGATGACATGATACTATACATAGAAAGTCCTAAAGATGCTACCAGAAAACTACTAGAGCTAATAAATGAATTTGGTAAAAGAGCAGGATACAAAATTAATACACAGAAATCTCTTGCATTCCTATACACTAATGATGAAAAATCTGAAATATATTTATGGAAACACTCCCATTTACAATGGCAACAAAAATAATAAAATACCTAGGAATAAACTTACCTAGGGAGACAATAGACCTGTATGCAGAAAACTATAAGACACTGATGAAAGAAATTAAAGATGATACAAACAGATGGAGAGATATACCATGTTCTTGGATTGGAAGAATCAACATTGTGAAAATGACTATACTACCCAAAGCAATCTACAGATTCAATGCAATCCCTATCAAACTACCAATGGCACTTTTCACAGAACTAGAACAAAAAAATTCACAGTTTGTATGGAAACACAAAAGACCCCAAATAGCCAAAGCAATCTTGAGAAAGAAAAACGGAGCTGGAGGAATCAGGCTCCCGGACTTCTGACTACACCATAAAGCTACAGTAATCAAGACAGTATGGTACTGGCACAAAAACATAAATATAGATCAATGGAACAGGATAGAAAGCCCAGAGATAAACCCATGAACATATGGTCACCTTATGTTTGATAAAGGAGGCAAGAGTATACAATGGAGAAAAGACAGCCTCTTCAATAAGTGGTGCTGGGAAAACTGGAAAGCTACATGGAAAAGAATGAAATTAGAACACTCCCTAGCACCATACACAAAAATAAACTCAAAATGGATTAAAGACCTAAATGCAAGGCCAGAAACTATCAAACTCTTAGAGGAGAACTTAGGCAGAACACTCTATGACATAAATCACAGCAAGATCCTTTTTGACCCACCTCCTAGAGAAATGGAAGTAAAAATAAAAATAAATAAATGGGACCTAATGAAACTTCAAAGCTTTTGCACAAGAAAGGAAACCATAGACAAGATGAAAAGACAACACTCAGAATGGGAGAAAATATTTGCAAACAAAGCAACTGACAAAGGATTAACCTCCACAATTTACAAGCAGCTCATGCAACTCTATATCAAAAAAACAAACAACCCAATCCAAAAATGGGCAGAAGACCTAAATAGACATTTCTCCAAAGAAGGTATACAGATTACCAACAAACACATGAAAGGATGCTCAACATCACTAATCATTAGAGAAATGAAACTCAAAACTACAATGAGGTATCACCTCACACCAGTCAGAATGGCCATCATCAAAAAATCTACAAACGATAAATCCTGGAGAGGGTTTGGAGAAAAGGGAACCCTCTTGCACTGTTGGTGGGAATGTAAATTGATACAGCTGCTATGGAGAACCGTATGGAGGGTCCTTAAAATAGTAAAAATAGAGCTACCATATGACCTAGCAATCCCACTGCTGGGCATATACCCTGAGAAAATCATAATTCAAAAAGAGTCATGTACCACTATGTTCATTGTAGCTCTATTTACAATAGCCAGGACATGGAAGCAACCTAAGTGTCCAATGACAGATGAATGGATAAAGAAGATGTGGCACATATATACAATGGAATATTACTCAGCCATAAAATGAAACGAAATTGAGTTATTTGTAGTGAGGTCGATGGACCTAGAGTCTGTCATACAGCGTGCAGTAAGTGAGAACGAGAAAAACAAACCCTGTATGCTGACACATATATATGGAATCTAAAAAAATAATAATAATAATAATCCTTCTGAAGAACCTACAGGCAGGACAGGAATTAAGATGCAGACATAGAGAATGGACTTGAGGACACGGGGAGTGGGAAGGGTAAGCTGGGACGAAGTGAGAGAGTGGCACTGACATATATATACTACCAAATGTAAAATAGCTAGTGGAAAGCAGCCTCATAGCACAAGGAGATCAGCTCCATGCTTCGTGACCACCTAGAGGGGTGGGATAGGGAGAGTGGGAGGGAGATGCAAGAGGGAGGGGATATGTGGATATATGTATACCTATAGCCGATTCACTTTGTTATACAGCAGAAATTAATACAACATTGTAAAGCAATTATACTCCAATAAAGATGTTTAAAAAAAAAAAAAAGAAAACTAGGGCTTCCCTGGTGGCGCAGTGGTTGAGAGTCCGCCTGCCGATGCAGGGGACATGGGTTCGTGCCCCAGTCCGGGAAGATCCCACATGCCACAGAGAGGCTAGGCCCGTGAGCCGTGGCCGCTGAGCCTGCACGTCCGGAGCCTGTGCTCCGCAATGGGGGAGGCCACAATAGCGAGAGGCCCACAAACCGCAAAAAAAAAAAAAAAAAAACTAAAAACTAAATATAGAGACTTCATTCTGTCTGATTTCAAGATTTATATAAAACTGCAATATCAAGACAGTACAGTACTGACATAAGGATAGTATCAATGGAGAAGATCAGAGAGTCCAGAAATAGACCCACAGGTTTGTGCCCAGTTGATTTTCAACAAAGTTGTCAAGGTAATTCAGAAGCACTGGACACTTTTTTCAACAAATACTGGACAATTGGACATCCGTATGTAAAACTGAAACAATATCAAACAGAATCTGAACCTTTATTCCATTATCTTGAACCATATAAAAGTAGCTAAAAATTCTAAAAGTTCTGTGAAAAATCAAAGGAAGAAATCTTTGTAAGCCTGGATTAGGTAAGTATTTCTTGGATATGACACTAAAAGCACAAACCATAAAGCAAAATATTGGTAAACTGACAAAATTAACAATTTCTGTTCTTTGCAAGACAGTAAGAAAATGGAAAAAAAACACAGATGGGAATAAATATTTGCAAAATATATCTTATAAAGGACTTAGAATATATATGCAAAATCTCTTAAAATTCAATAATAAGAAACAATCCAGTTGAAAATAGCCAAATGGTTTGAATACACATTGCACCAAAGAAGATATACTAATTGCAAATGATTACAGATAAGTACGTGGGGGTAATTATTCAACATCATTATTTATTAGGAAACTGTAAGTTAAAAACCCATATCTACTAGAATGATTAAAATGATAAAAGCTAAAAATGCTAAGTGTTAGTGACGATGCAGAGCTGCAGAGCAACTAGAACCCTCATATGTTGCTGGTAGCTATACAAATGGTACAGCTATTTTAGAAGAGAGCTGACATTTTCCTATAAAGTTAAACCCATGCTCATTATTTTGTGGTAGTCTTGCTGAAGGCAGGATCAATCCCCCCCTTCCCAAAACTGGTTCAGATATCAAGACAACTGAAGCCACATAGGCATCAAGAGAATATGAAAAAGTTTATTACTTACATAATGAGGCTTTCTGGGGAGAGCAAGGGAAGCACCCAAGCCGATTCAAAATGACTTGAACAAAGGAAGGAGTGATGACTTTGTTTTTCACTGTGGTTAGGACCAAGGTGAGGGTTACAGAATAGTTTGAACTTCTCCATTGGCACTAAGAGAGGGAGCACATGGGCTTTTTTATGGCTTTTGCCCGATGTGGAAAGGATAGAAAGGGAGAAGGATGGGGCTTCAAAGTTATCTGTGGTCAAACATCAAAAATGGAGTTATAGCCACTTCATTACACTTGCCATACAGCCCAGCCGTTCCACTCCTAGATATTTACCCAAGAGAAATGATAACATATAGCTACAAAAACCCACACGCAAATGTTTATCACCCCAAACTGTAAACAACCCCAAAAGTCCATCAGCTGGTGAATCAGTAAACAAATTGTAGTACACAGATATAATGGAATACTACTTGGTAATAAAAAGGAATAATGTATATGTGCATACAACAGCAGGAAGAATCTCAAAAGCACTGCGCTGACAGAAGCCAGATACAAAAGGCTACATACTCTATGGTGACATTTATATGACAATCTGAAGAAGACAAAATTATAAAGACAGAGATCAGACAAGTAGTTGCCAGGGGCTGCAGGTTGGTAGAGGGAACTGATTTCAAAGCACAAGAGAACTTTTTGAGATATATCTTAAGTACATGGCTTTATATTTTTCAAAACTCAATAAACTATACTTATGGAGGGTGAAATTCTTGGTATGAAAATTATACAACCATAAACTTGAGATAAAAATAAACTTTTAGAAGACAGAGCTAATATTACTACTGTCTTTAATTTCTAGATAAGTAAACCGAGGCTAAAAACGTTTAAATGGTGTGCTAAAAACCACCCAGGGGGAAAGTGGCAAAGGCGGGGCTTGAATCCACTGAACCCGCATTTCAAGCTTGTTCATGATATTAATTTTTTTTTACCTAATACAAGCAGTTTTATGACATTTTCTCATCAACAATGTAACATAAAGAGGATTTAGATTTGTATTGTGTCATTCCAAGGGGTCATATTAGGTCCATTAGGCCAATAGGTAAAAGTTATTGCAAATCAGATTTTTAGTTCAACATAAAAAAAAAAAACCTACTTGAACAATGAGGCCTTCCTGAAAATGGGTTCCTTGTTTTTAGAGTCCAGGTAAAAGCCAAAAGGCCAGGAAAGTAGAGCACGGGAGGTGTTTGAGGAATTTAAAGAAAAGTGTGCTATTGCAGCTGCTGGCTTCTAAATGTCCAGTCATCACTCCTGCTCTGTAAAGACCCGAGTTGCATCTAATAACGTGAAGTAAGTCCTAAGGCTTGTGAGTGTTAAAAAGAGAAAGGCATGTAACTGCTAACCTGAAGATGCATATGGTAATATATTAGTCTATTCCTACAGGAAGGGATTACATATGTGATATGTTCTAAAAGCACATACACAACATGACAGAGTTAAATATACTTCTTTAGAAATCCCACATAAGGTAAAATAAAGATTATTATCTTCTCAGATTATTATCTTCTCAAGCAAAAAGGTAAAACACTGTGCAAACTGTGATACACATTAAGAAAAATCTACAAATAATGTCTACTGATTAAAATTAAGCTAATTTAATTAGAGACAGAATGTAATTCTTTTTCTTACCATTTATGGATTTAAATGTAAACTGTTATGTTAGGGTGGTGGGATTAGGTGATTTGAGCCTATTTGGTATGATTGTAAAGTATTTTAATTTTAAAGCCTTGAGGATAAAGAAATGCAGCTAATCGCTGTGTGCACAAGAATAGCGTAAACATCTACTGGGCTGGGACTCAGTTACAGCCCCTGAACTCAAAGGCAGAATTTAGCCCAGATCATTTGAAAATAATAGCATCCTCCCTTATAATTATGAGATCAATGACTGACAAGATAACTAGTATGTCTGGTAATCAAGGTAACAGCTTTTGCAGATCTAATTAGAGTATATTCTATTACTTGGAATACATGCCAAAGGTGTTAAACTAATCTTATGTACTTAAAGAGGATGGCTAAATCTTAGGAAACTAACATGTATAAGCTGTATTCCTCACTTCATAAACAGTAGGAGGCAATGAATAAATCAATACTAATTATAATTATAGTTTTAGAGCACAGTTAGGACAAAGCAGCTATCCTTTCAGGAAGAACATCAGTTTGAGTACCTAAAACCCAATCAAATCTCTGACTTGTACTAACTGTCCTTTCAATGTAACTTTGCAATGAGTATTGGAGACAAGCTCAGGATATTTACAAGTTAGTCTGTCACCAACCAAAATGTCTATTTGTGGCAGCTTGGTCTCAAAATCACATAAGCCTAGCTTGATATACTTGCTATGATACATAGACCTTTGCCAGCTTTTATGGTGGGCATCAGTGGCTTTTGCCTCTACACCTTTTACTGAGTCACAGTGCCTTCATTTTCCTTTGAAAAGTCCTCTCACCCTGACAGCATGCAAGCTTGGTGGGTCTGTAAAATATATATTCCAATCTTCTCCGCCAGACACTGGGTTCAAAGCTAGAATAGTCAATACCTGTAAGCCATCCTCTGCAAGGTAGTGACAGATCCATGGATGGCAATGTGAGCCAGGCAAGGTCAAGAAAATGACTCTCCATGGTTGATGTAGTTGCTAAGTCAATGGTGGCCATCTTTTGCTATTGAGCCAGAATGCACATGAGAATTAAGCCACTAAAAGAAAGGAGAGCTGAGGGTGTATATCGAGAGAAATATAGAGAGCTCTCATAATACTGTTTAAGTCTCTGAATCTAAGTATGCCTGAAAGCCAGATTCACCCACTGAAATGTCTAGCAATAAAATAAAAATATTCTGTTTGCTTAAATAAGCAATGAAAGAATTTTGACCAACACAACCTACCTAATATTTCTATGCCTTGGTGCCCTAATTTGTAAAATTGAACATAAAAGTTACTGTTTTATAAAATTATTTTAACTCTGACAATTGTTGCTTGACTCCATTTAATATCTGTAATGCCTCTCTGTGAAGTAGGTGTTAATTTTATCTCCATTTTACTGATGAGGAAATTGATGCCTAGATGTTAGGGAATTTGCCAGAAGTAATGTATTAGGGTAATCAGCATTAATTGATGTAAAAATAATCTCAAAACTTCAGTGGCTTTATACAAAGTCTAGTGCTAATAGAAAGTCTAGTTTTAGTACAAAGTTAAAGAAGCTCTCCTGGGCAGCATTCTCCTAAGTGGTTTGCAGGGATCCAGGCTCCCACCTTACTGGGGCTCTGCTTTTCTGTACCTTCTATTTCACACTAGTGTCATCCAGCCAGCAGGTAGAGACGGTTAAGTGGTATAGAACATGGGTAAGGCACACGAGATATACAACTACCCCAACTCAGAAGTGATACATATAATTCCTGCTAAGATTCTATTGGCTAAAATTATTCACAGGATACCATCTACTTGTAAGGAGTCATGCAGCCTCTCTGTTTGCCCCAAATGAAACTTACATGTAGTATTGTCTGTACCGTACTTAACACTGGTTAATATGGGTGGCGCCTGGATTTCAACCCAATCAAGCTGACTATTTAGTTCAGGCCCTTAAGCGCTATGCTATGTTATAGTAACCTGTGGTCAACACTTACTGAATGTGACAGTGCTAGGCATGTGGTAGGTGTTTAATAAATGTAAGGTTTTCTCTGAGGAAGAAAGAGAAAGAGAGAACAAGAGATAAAAGGAAGGGAGGAAGAAGGGAGGAAGAAAGCAAGGGAAAGGAAATAACTGGTTAGAAACAATTAAATTATTTTGTGTTTCTTTTCTCTTTAAAACTCCTTAATTTGATAGAGACAGAGAGCAAACAATGATCCATATATTTTTAAAATTTATAATACTTTAGAAAAAGGACAATGACAGCAAAAGTGAAACACCAGGAAGGGTTAAATGCAGACTGGCCCGTCTCCTAAGTCAACCCATCCCAGTAACAACTCACAAGGCAGAATCCACTGTGATAGTGTTTTGAGTGCCAATAGTACATTTTGGTAGTCCTTGAGTTTTTGTATTTGCAAGTATAATCCAAATTATAAGCCTCAAGTCTTCTTATATTTATGCCTGAAATTAGCTCCCTTTGAATTTTTTTCCCAGCTATTTATTGGAGGTTTGAAGGTACTGTCTGCCTCTCCTCTCATGAGTCCATCAGATTTTTCCATCCAGTCTTCTTAACTTGCCACTTCCTTGCCTCAGGTGACCCTCATGAGCTCTCTGCTGGGCTCCATGCTACTTGATGGGCATAACTAGTGGGCAATATTGAAAATAGATAAAAGGGAGCACTGGTGTCTACAGCCTTTTTGGTGCACCTAATGGCGGGCTCTGGGAGGGCTCATGCCAAGGAATACTTCCCAGAACTTCTGCTGCCAGTGTCCTTGTCCCTGTGGTGAGCCACAGCCACCCCCTTCTTCTGCAGGCGACCCTCCAACACTAGCAGCACACAGAATTTACTCTGCACTAGTGAGAATTTCCACATGACTTGTTTGAAAAAGTAGCCAGGAATTTCCTTTCAAAAACCTCTGTATGGGAGGCTTCTGGGAAGATGGAAGAGTAAGACGCGGAGACCACCTTCCTCCCCACAGATACACCAGAAATACAACTACACGTGGAACAACTCCTACAGAACACCTACTGAACGCTGGCAGAAGACCTCAGACCTCCCAAAAGTCAAGAAAGTCCCCACGTACCTGGGTAGGGCAAAAGAAAAAAGAATGAACACAGACAAAAGGATAGGGACGGGACCTGCACCAGCGGGAGAGAGCTGTGAAGGAGGAAACGTTTCCACACACTAGGAGCCCCTTCGCGGGTGGAGAATGCAGGTGGCGGAGGGGGGAGCTTTGGAGCCACGTTGGAGAGCGCAGCAACAGGGTTGCGGAGGGCAAAGCGGAGAGATCCCCGCACAGAGGATCAGGGCCGACCAGCACTCACCATCCCGAGAGGTTTGTCTGCTCACCCGCCGGGGCGGGCGGGGCCGGGAGCTGAGGCTCAGGCTTCGGTCGGAGCGCCGGGAGAGGACTGGGGTTGGCGGCGTGAACACAGCCTGCAGGGGGTTAGTGCGCCACGGCTGGCCGGGAGGGAGTCCGGGGAAAAGTCTGGACCTGCCGAAGAGGCAAGAGACTTTTTCTTCCCGCTTTGTTTCCTGGTGCGTGAGGAGAGGGGATGAAGAGCGCTGCTTAAAGGAGCTCCAGAGACGGGCGCGAGCCGCGGCTGAAAGGGCGGACCCCAGAGATGGGCGGGAGACGCTAAGGCTGCTGCTGCCGCCACCAAGAAGCCTGTGTGCGAGCACAGGTCACTATCCACACCCCTCTTCCGGGGAGCCTGTGCAGCCCGCCACTGCCAGGGTCCCGGGATCAAGGGACAACTTCCCCAGGAGAACGCGGCACGCCTCAGGCTGGTGCAACGTCACGCCGGCCGCTTCCGCCGCAGGCCCACCCCGCAGTCCGTGCCCCTCCCTCCCCCCGGCCTGAGTGAGCCAGAGCCCCCGAATCAGCGGCTCCTTTAACCCCGTCCCGTCTGAGGGAAGAACAGACGCCCTCCAGCGACCTACACGCAGAGGCGGGGCCAAATCCAAAGCTGAGCCCCTGGGAGCTGTGAGAACAAAGAAGAGAAAGGGAAATCTCTCCCAGCAGCCTCAGAAGCAGCGGATTAAATCTCCACAATCAACTTTATGTACCCTGCATCTGTGGAATACATGAATAGACAACGAATCATCCCAAATTGAGGAGGTGGACTTTGATTTTTTCCCCTTTTCCTCTTTTTGTGAGTGTGTATGTGTATGCTTCTGTGTGAGATTTTGTCTGTATAGCTTTGCTTCCACCATTTGTCCTAGGGTTCTAGCCGTCCTTTTTTTGTTTTTTAAAATATTTTTTTCTTAATAATTATTTTTTATTTTAATAACTTTATTATATTTTATCTTACTTTATTTTATTTTACTTTATCTTCTTTCTTT
>NW_006769306.1:1628678-1644756 GCF_000442215.2 Lipotes vexillifer
TCCCTCCTTTCTTTCTTTCTTTCTACTTCTACTAATTCTTTCTTTCTAATTTTTCTGCCTTTTATTCTGAGCCGTGTGGATGAAAGGCTCTTGGTGCTGCAGCCAGGAGTCAGTGCTGTGCCTCTGAGGTGGGAGAGCCAACTTCAGGACACGGGTCCACAAGAGACCTCCCAGCTCCACATAATATCAAATGGTGAAAATCTCCCACAGATCTCCATCTCAACACCCGCACCCAGCTTCACTCAACGACCAGCAAGCTACAGTGCTGGACACTCTATGCCAAACAACTAGCAAGACAGGAACACAACCCCACCCATTAGCAGAGAGGCTGCCTAAAATCATAATAAGTCCACAGGCACCCCAAAACACACCACCAGACGTGGACCTGCCCACCAGAAAGACAAGATCCAGCCAGATCCACCAGAACACAGGCACTAGTGCCCTCCACCAGAAAGCCTACACAACCCACTGAACCAACTTTAGCCACAGGGGACAGACGCCAAAAACAACAGGAACTATGAAACTGCAGCCTGCAAAAAGGAGACCGCAAACACAGGAAGATAAGCAAAATGAGAAGACAGAAAAACACACAGCAGGTGAAGGAGCAAGATAAAAACCCACCAGACCTAACAAATGAAGAAGAAATAGGCAGTCTACCTGAAAAAGAATTCAGAATAATGATAGTAAAGATGATCCAAAATCTTGGAAATAGAATACACAAAATGCAAGAAACATTTAACAAGGACCTAGAAGAACTAAAGATGAAACAAACAATGATGAACAACACAATAAATGAAATGAAAAATACTCTACATGGGATCAATAGCAGAATAACTGAGGCAGAGGAACGGATAAGTGACCTGGAAGATAAAATACTGGAAATAACTACTGTTATTCCAGTATTATTAGTATAAGACACTACATAATGATCAAGGGATCGATCCAAGAAGAAGATATAACAATTGTAAATATTTATGCACCCAACATAGGAACACCTCAATACATAAGGCAAATTCTAACAGCCATAAAAGGGGAAATCGACAGTAACACATTCATAATAGGGGACTTTAACACCCCACTTTCACCAATGGACAGATCATCCAAAATGAAAATAAATAAGGAAACACAAGCTTTAAATGATACATTAAACAAGATGGACTTAATTGACATTTATAGGACATTCCATCCAAAAACAACAGAATACACATTTTTCTCAAGTGCTCATGGAACACTCTCCAGGATAGATCATATCTTGGGTCACAAGTCAAGCCTTGGTAAATTTAAGAAAATTGAAATTGTTTCAAGTATCTTTTCCGACCACAACGCCATGAGGCTAGATATCAATTACAGGAAAAGATCTGTAAAAAATACAAACACATGGAGGCTAAACAATACACTACTTAATAACGAAGTGATCACTGAAGAAATCAAAGAGGAAATAAAAAAAAATACCTGGAAACAAATGACAATGGAGACATGACGACCCAAAATCTATGGGATGCAGCAAAAGCAGTTCTAAGAGAGAAGTTTATAGCAATACAATCCTACCTTAAGAAACAGGAAACATCTTGAATAAACAACCTAACCTTGCACCTAAAGCAATTAGAGAAAAAAGACCAAAAACACCCCAAAGTTAGCAGAAGGAAAGAAATCATAAAGATCACATCAGAAATAAATGGAAAAGAAATGAAGGAAATGATAGCAAAGATCAATAAAACTAAAAGCTGGTTCCTTGAGAAGATAAACCATTAGCCAGACTCATCAAGAAAAAAAGGGAGAAGACTCAAATCAATAGAATTAGAAATGAAAAAGGAGAAGTAACAACTGACACTGCAGAAATACAAAGGATCATGAGAGATCACTACCAGCAACTCTACGCCAATAAAATGGACAACCTGGAAGAAATGGACAAATTCTTAGAAATGCACAACCTGCCAAGACTGAATCAGGAAGAAATAGAAAATATGAACAGACCAATCACAAGCACTGAAATTGAAACTGTGATTAAAAATCTTCCAACAAACAAAAGCCCAGGACCAGATGGCTTCACAGGCGAAATCTATCACTTAGAGAAGAGCTAACACCTATCCTTCTAAAACTCTTACAAAATATAGCAGAGGGAGGAACACTCCCAAACTCATTCTACGAGGCCACCATCACCTTGATACCAAAACCAGACAAGGATGTCACAAAGAAAGAAAACTACAGGCCAATATCACTGATGAACATAGATGCAAAAATCCTCAACAAAATACTAGCAAACAGAATCCAACAGCACATTAAAAGGATTATACAGCATGATCAAGTGGGGTTTATTCCAGGAATGCAAGGATTCTTCAATATATGCAAAACAATCAATGTGATAAACCATATTAACAAATTGAAGGAAATAAACCATACGATCATCTCAATAGATGAAGAGAAAGCTTTCGACAAAATTCAACACCCATTTATGATAAAAACTCTGCAGAAAGCAGGCATAGAGGGAACTTCCTCAACATAATAAAGGCCATATATGACAAACCCACAGCCAACATCATCCTCAGTGGTGAAAAACTGAAAGCATTTCTACTAATATTAGGAACAAGAAAAGGTTGCCCACTCTCACCACTCTTATTCAAAATAGTTTTGAAAGTTTTAGCCACAGCAATCAGAGAAGAAAAGGAAATAAAAGGAATCCAAACCAGAAAAGAAGTAAAGCTGTCACTGTTTGCAGATGACATGATACTCTACATAGAGAATCCTAAAGTTGCTACCAGAAAACTACTAGAGCTAATCAATGAATTTGGTTAAGTAGCAGGATACTAAATTAATGCACAGAAATCTCTGGCATTCCTATACGCTAATGATGAAAAATCTGAAAGTGAAATCAAGAAAACACTCCCATTTACCACTGCAACAAAAAGAATAAAATATCTAGGAATAAACCTACCTAAGGAGACAAAAGACCTGTATGCAGAAAATCAAAAGACACTGATGAAAGAAATTAAAGATGATACAAATAGATGGAGAGATATACCATGTTCTTGGATTGGAAGAATTAACATTGTGAAAATGACTCTACTACCCAAAGCAATCTACAGATTCAATGCAATCCCTATCAAACTACCACTGGCATTTTTCACAGAGCTAGAACAAAAAAATTCACAGGTTTTATGGAAACACAAAAGACCCTGAATAGCCAAAGCAATCTTGAGAGCAAAAAATGGAGCTAGAGGAATCAGGCTCCCTGACTTCAGACTATACTACAAAGCTACAGTAATCAAGACAGTATGGTACTGGCACAAAAACAGAAAGATAGATCAATGGAACAGGATAGAAAGCCCAGAGATAAACCCATGCACATATGGTCACCTTATCTTTGATAAAGGTGGCAGGAATATACAGTGGAGAAAGGACAGCCTCTTCAATAAGTGGTGCTGGGAAAATTGGACAGGTACATGTAAAAGTATGAGATTAGATCACTCCCTAACACCATACACAAAAATAAGCTCAAAATGGATTAAAGACCTAAATGTAAGGCCAGAAACTATCAAACTCTTAGAGGAAAACATAGGCAGAACACTCTATGACATAAATCACAGCAAGATCCTTCTTGACCCATCTCCTAGAGTAATGGAGATAAAAACAAAAATAAACAAATGGGACCTAATGAAACTTCAAAGCTTTTGCACAGCAAAGGAAACCATAAACAAGACCAAAAGACAACCCTCAGAATGGGAGAAAATATTTGCAAATGAATCAACTGACAAAGGATTAATCTCTAAAATTTACAGGCAGCTCATGCAGCTCAATAACAAAAAAATAAACAACCCAATCCAAAAATGGGCAGAAGACCTAAATAGACATTTCTCCAAAGAAGATATACAGACTGCCAACAAACACATGAAAGAATGCTCAACATCATTAATCACTAGAGAAATGCAAATCAAAACTACAATGAGATATCATCTCACACCAGTCAGAATGGCCATCATCAAAAAATCTAGAAACAATAAATGCTGGAGAGGGTGTGGAGAAAAGGGAACCCTCTTGCACTGTTGGTGGGAATGTAAATTGATACAGCCACTGTGGAGAACAGTATGGAGGTTCCTTAGAAAACTACAAATAGAACTACCATATGACCCAGCAATCCCACTGCTGGGCATATACCCTGAGAAAACAATAATTCTAAAAGAGTCAGGTACCAAAATGTTCATTGCAGCTCTATTTACAATAGCCCGGAGATGGAAACAACCTAAGTGTCCATCATCGGATGAATGGATAAAGAAGATGTGGCACATATATACAATGGAATATTACTCAGCCATAAAAGGAAACGAAATTGAGCTATTTGTAATGAGGTGGATAGACCTAGAATCGGTCATACAGAGTGAAGTAAGTCAGAAAGAGACAAATACCATATGCTAACACATATATATGGAATTTAAGAAAAAAAAATGTCATGAAGAACCTAGGGTTAAGACAGGAATAAAGACACAGACCTACTAGAGAATGGACTTGCGGATATGGGGAGGGGAAAGGGTAAGCTGTGACAAAGCGAGAGAGAGGCATGGACATATATACACTACCAAACGTAAGGTAGATAGCTAGTGAGAAGCAGCCTCATAGCACAGGGAGATCAGCTCGGTGCTTTGTGACCGCCTGGCGGGGTGGGATAGGGAGGGTGGGAGGGAGGGAGACAAAGAGGGGAAGAGATATGGGAACATATGTATATGTATAACTGATTCACTTTGTTATAAAGCAGAAACGAACACACCATTGTAAAGCAATTATACTCCAATAAAGATAAGAAAATAGATAAAAGCATAGAAAACAATGCAATCCAATTATCAATTTCTCCAGATATGTATTATTCCTCTGCTAAAATCCCCTCAGCATAGGACAGACTGTGCTATACCTTTCAACAAGACCTTATGGAAGATTCAAGGATAATAAATTAGCCTAAAACTCCTATTGGACTCAGATTCATTCTAGAGACTCTTCCTGGCCAGTTCTTCCTTTGCTTTCAGCCTGATATCATGTGCCAAAGAGCCACTGATGACTTCCATCACCCGTACCCTCACCCTCCATCAGCACAAATGTTCTAGGCATCTCAGGGCTTCAGATCTGGGCCAATCTGCCTCCAAGCCTCTAAAAGAATATAAATGATTTTTCCCCCTTCAGTGCAAGGCCAACATGGAGGTCTTTATTCCCTGATCCCAAACTAACAACCATTCCCTTCAAGGAAAACTCCTCTGCTCATATATGTGTGGGTTTTGACCTATGGCTCCAACAACACAATTATACAGTAGTCTGAAATCAGGACATTTCCATTTGTTGATGCTGTATTTTTTTAAAAAAGAAGACTACACATGAGATACAACAGTTTGATCCATGGAAGGCTGCAACAAGCTTGCTTGAAAGCCACAAATATTTATTTTGGCCAAAGGTAAAAATACTAATTTCCTGAAATGAATAACCTGTGTTTAATACATTATGCCAACTCAGTGGTAACTAACCAGAGTCCCTTAACCTTAAGATAGAGCTTGGCCTTCCCAAGATACTTACTTAAGACTCTTTCATGTACGAATGAATGAATAAATGAGCATAGCTAATGGTAAGGTAAATATCTGTGGAGATCACAAATTCAGAATAATATGCAGTCCCAGTCCATGAAAAACCTCCTAGTTATTTTTTTCTGAATAAGAAGTTTGGTTTATTGACACCCATCTCCTAAAGATGTTACTGAAGATTATCAACAATTAATCATAAGTGTTAGTGCACTAGACATACAAATAACCATTACCTAAAGAGAAAATGTGATAACCTACATGAAACGGGCCAGTTCCTTGGAAGACACAGTCTGCCAAAACTCACACAAGAAGATGCAGACAGTGTGAACAGGTCTATATCTATTGAATCAATAATAACCTTCTAAAATAGAAAGCATCATTCCAAAATGGGTTCACAGGTGAATTCTACCGAATATTTTAGGAAGAAACTATACCAACTCTCTATAACCTCTTTGAACTGATAGAAGCAGAGGGGATACTTCCTAACTTATTCTATGAGGCCAGAATTACCTTAATACCAAATCCAGACAAAGAAATTACAAGAAAAGAAAACTGCAGACCAATATCTCTCATGAAAATAGATGTAAAAATTCTCAACAAAATATTAGCAAATTGAATCCAACAATGTATAAAAAGAATTATATACCATGACTAAGTGGCATTCATTCAGGTATGCAGGTTGGTACAATGTTTGAAAATCAACTAATGTAATTCCTTATATCAACAGGCAAAGAAGAAAAATGAAATGAGCATGAAATGAGCATATCAATAGGTGCAGAAAAAACATTTGACAAAATCCAAATGATTTTATCCTGTCATGACAGAAACACTCAAAAAACTAGGAGGAAAACTTCCTGAACTTGATAAAGAACTTCTACAAAAAACCTACAGCTAACATCATATTTAACAGTGAGAATCTAGAAGTTCTCCCTCTGAGATCAGGATGAAGGCAAAGATGTTTTTCCATACCACTCCCTTTTAACATTGTATTGGAACTCGTAGCTATTGAACTATAACAAGAAAAGCAAATAAAAAGGTGTACATATTGGGAAGGAAGAAATAAAACTGTCTTTGCTCACAGATGATGATTGTCTAAGTAGAAAATCCAAAAGAATCAACAACAACAATAAGCCTCCTGGAACTAATAAGAAATTATACCAAGGTTGCAGGATACAAAGTTAATATACAAAAGCAAATTGCTTTCCTATATAACAGCAATGAACAAGTGGAATTTAAAATTCAAAACACAATATCATTCACATTAGCACCCCTAAATATAAAACACAAAACTATAAAACTCCTAGACAGTAACAGGCAGAGAACAGAGGATTTTTAGAGCAGTAAAAATACTCTATATGATACTATAATGATGGATACTTGTTATTATACATTTAGCCAAATCCATAAAATATGCAGTAGCAAGAGTGGATCCTAATGTAAACTCTGAACTTCGGGTGATAATGATGTGTTAATGTAGGTTAGTGTACAATTGTAACAAATGTACCAGTCTAGTTAGGGATGTTGACAATGGGAGAGGCTACGGATGTGTGGAGGCGGGGTGTGTATGAGAACTCTGTACTTTCTGCTCAATTTTGCTATGAACTTAAAACTGCTCTAACCAGCAAGGACCTACTGTATAGCACAGGGAACTATACTCAATATTTTATAATAACCTATAAGGGAAAAGAATCTGAAAAAAAAATAGATATATGTATGTATAACTGAATCACTTTGCTGTACTCCTGAAACTAACACAACATTGTAAATCAACTATACTTCAATAAAAAAAAAACTGCTCTAAAAAGTAAGTTCCATTTTTTTGAAGTGACATGCTCAGAATGCATTTAATTCAAATTTTCTGCAATCCTTGAAATTTTCCCATGCCTCACAGAGAGTTTACCTTTTGGATTTGGGTAATCCAAAAGTGTTTTGGGTAATACTTATTGTATTTTGGTAATAGTGAATGAACAAAGAATAAACATTCACATAAAAAGACTTCAGAAATTACTATATAATTCCAATAATTCATAAACCTAGTCCAAAAAAATCCTTCTTATCTGAGAAAGATTTTATCCTTCACCACAAACTTTATATTCAACTTATTCCAAATAAGATATTCACAACCCTAACCCATGACACTCCCACAAACACACAGACATACACGCACAAACACAAGCTCAACTTGCCAGTGACTACTCCATTTTTGCCATATTTTCCCATCAAAAGCAGCCCTGAGGAGACAGCTCACTAACCAAGAAGAGAAGACATTTCACTGAGCTGAATCCACCATATGAGATAGCTTTCTGCAATGACAAGTAACACTGACTTTCACATAAGCGCTACTTGCCATGCATAAAAGTTGCTTTCTTTTTTTAAAAAAAAATTTATTTATTTATTTATTTTGGCTGTGCAGGGTCTGAGTTGCGGCATGCAGGATCCTTAGTTGCACATGCAGGCACGCAGACTCTTAGTTGTGGCATGTGAACTTTTAGTTGCAGCACGTATGCAGGAATCTAGTTCCCTGACCAGGGATCGAACCCGGGTCCCCTGCATTGGAAGCGTGGAGTCTTACCACCTGGATCACCAGGGAAGTCCAAAAGTTGCTTTCTTGACTGATGATGTTTCACATCGAGAAATACAATCAATTTTGGTCTGTAATTTTATTTACTTGTTATGTCTGTCGTTAAGATTATGGTGTCAAGTTTGTGCTGGTTTCACAAATAAGTTAGAATCGCTCCCTCCTCCTGTGGTTTGTGAAATAATTTGGGTAAGATTTGTATTATTTCTTCCTTAAATGTTTGATAGAATTCTTGTGAAGGCATCTAGGCCTGGAGGTCTCTTTGGAGGGAAGTTTTTAATTATAAATTCAGTTTCTTTAACAAATAT
Source organism: Lipotes vexillifer (assembly GCF_000442215.2). Lineage (NCBI taxonomy): Eukaryota > Metazoa > Chordata > Mammalia > Artiodactyla > Lipotidae > Lipotes > Lipotes vexillifer. The sequence goes on from NW_006769306.1 coordinate 1,637,120, forward strand.
AGGGCTATCAACATTTTCTATTTTACTGTGTGTCAGTTATGTAAGTTGTAGTTTTCAAGGAATTTAACCATTGCATAAAGTTGTTTATAATATTTCATTATTAAGCATTACATTCTAATAACATTTCTCATTTTTGATATGGTTAATTAATCACCCTTCTTCATTCATCTCCTCTTCCTCTCTCTCTTGCTCTCTTGCTCTCTCATCACCTTTGTAAGGATTTGTCAATTTCATTATTCTATTCAAATAATTAACTCAGCTTTATTGATTTTTCTCTTTTGTCTTTTTCTGTCTTTGATTTCCCACTTATTGTTTTTCCCTTTTTTTTAACTTATTTGGGTTTAATTTACTCTTTTTATTAGCTTTGTAACTTGAACTTTTCTTCTTTTCTAATATAGGCCTTTAGAGGTATAAACTTCCCTCAAAACTCTGCTGTAAATGCATCTCACATATTTTGATATTTTGTGCTTTTATTAACATGCAGTTTAAAATATTTTCTAATTTTACTTGTGATTTCCTGATTCATGATATTTCACAGTATGCTACTTATTTCAAAGGGTACTACTTGTGTCTTATTTAAGGTGATCCTTTGTAGGCAGCACATAGTTGGGTTTTGCTTTTTTTTAATGCTAATAATCTGTGCCTTTTAAGTTTTTAAACCATCTACATAGAACATAATTATTATTTTAATTACTGATTCTTAATTATGATATCTTAAGTTGTGCTTAAGACTACCACTATATATGTTTTCTATACCTCTTGTCTGTTCTTGTTTCTTTTTCCTCCTTTCTTTTACTTCCATTAGATCAACTTTTTATTAATCAGTTTTATCACTTCTATTGGTTCCTTAGCTATGTCTCATTGTCTTAATGTTTTAATGGATACTCTCATGATGACACTATGCTTCCTTAACTCATAATAATCTACTAAATATTATACCACTTCACGTACAGTGTGAGAAACCTGTAATAGTACACTTCAGTTTACCTCCTTCCTGTCCTTTGTGCTGTTGCTGTCATATATAGTATTTGTACATTAATCATATAACCCCAAATTAATTGTAATTATTTTTGCTTTGTTTGTTAAACAATTTAATTAATTTTTTAATTTACCCACATATTTACTATTTCTACCACTCTTTATTCCTTCCTATCAATCCAAATTTCTGGATTTACAGGATGCTTTAGACTGAAGAACTTCCTTTAGCATGCCTGCTGTGTTGGTCTATTGCCAACAAGTCTCTCAACTTCTGCTTATCTGAAAACATGCCTTCATATTTGAATGATTACTTCAACTATGCACATAATTATCATGCCAGTTCTTTTTCATTAACTGCTTCAAAAATGGCATTCCATTATCTTCTGGCTTCCATTGTTTTTAATGACAAATCAGGCAAAATTTGTATAATTTCTCCCCTATATGTAATGTGCACTTATTCTCTTGCTGCTTTCAATATTTTTCTCTTTTGTTTTGGATTTCAGCAGATTGACAGGCATGTGCCTCTGTGTGTATGGTGTGGTAAGGTGTTCATCTTATGAGAAGCATTTAATGACCTTCTGAGACCTGTGGGTCAATATTTGTTATTACATTTGAAAAAATTTTGACCATCATTTATTGACATGTTCTTTACATGACTTCCTTTTTCTTCTGGGACTCCAATTGTTTGTTGGTCTGCTCTTATTGACTACTTTTTCTTATGATTTCGGGTCACTTGTCTCTGTTTCCTTGCATGTTGCATATGTTATAATTAAGTTCCAGGCATTGTGAAAAAGAAATAATAGAGGCTGAAAGTAAAATTATTTCTGCTTTGTTTTTTTTTTTCTTAATTTTATTTTACTTTTTTTATACAGCAGGTTCTTATTAGTCATCAATTTTATACACATCAGGGTATACATGTCAACCCCAATCGCACAATTCAGCACACCACCATCCTCACCCCCCCGCAGAACTTCCCACTTGGTGTCCATATGTTTGTTCTCTACATCTGTGTCTCAACTTCTGCCCTGCAAACTGGTTAATCTGTACCATTTTTCTAGGTCCCACATACATGCATTAGTACACAATATTTGTTTTTCACTTTCTCACTTACTACACTCTGTATGATTCTTGATAGATCCATGTCTCAACAAATGACTCAATTTCATTCCTTTTTATGGCTAAGTAATATTCCATTGTATATATGTACCACATCTTCTTTATCCATTCATAGGTCAATGGGTATTTAGGTTGCTTCCATAACGTGGCTATTGTAAACACTGCTGCAATGAACATGGGGGTGCATGTGTCTTTTTGAATTATGGTTATCACTGCATATATGCCCAGTAGTGGGATTGCTGGGTCATATGGTAATTCTATTTTTAGCTTTTTAAGGAACCTCCATACTGTTCTCCATAGTGGCTGTATCAATTTACATTCCCACCAACAGTGCAAGAGGGTTCCCTTTTCTCCACACCCTCTCCAGCATTTGTTCTTTGTAGATTTTCTGATGACGCCCATTCTAACTGGTGTGAGGTGATACCTCATTGTAGCTTTGATTTGCATTTCTCTAATAATTAGTGATGTTGAGCAGATTTTCATGTGCTTCTTGGTCATCTGTGTGTCTTCTTTGGAGAAATGTCTATTTAGGTCTTCTGCCCATTTTTGGATTGGGTTGTTTGTTTCTTTAATATTGAGCTGCATGAGCTGTTTATATATTTTGGAGATTAATCCTTTGTCCGTTGATTCATTTGCAAATATTTTCTCCCATTCTGAGGGTTGTCTTTTGGTCTTGTTTATGGTTTCCTTTGCTGTGCAAAAGCTTTGAAGTCTCATTAGGTCCCATTTGTTTATTTTTGTTTTTATTTCCATTACTCTAGGAGGTGGATCAAAAGAGATCTTGCTGTGATTTATGTCAAAGAGTGTTCTTCCTATGTTTTCCTCTAAGAGTTTTATAGTGTCCGGTCTTACATGTAGGTCTTGAATCCATTTTGAGTTTATTTTTGTGTATGGTGTTAGGGAGTGTTCTAATTTCATTCTTTTACATGTAGCTTTCCAGTTTTCCCAGCACCACTTACTGAAGAGACTGTCTTTTCTCCATTGTATATCCTTGCCTCCTTTGTCATAGATTAGTTGACCATAGGTGCATGGGTTTATCTCTGGGCTTTCTATCTTGTCCCATTGATCTGTGTTTCTGTTTTTGTGCCAGTACCATATTGTCTTGATTACTGTAGCTTTGTAGTACAGTCTGAAGTCAGGGAGTCTGATTCCTCCAGCTCCGTTTTCTTCCCTCAAGACAGCTTTGGCTATTCGGGGTCTTTTGTGTCTCCATACAAATTTTAAGATTAATTGTTCTAGTTCCTTAAAAAATGTGATTGGTAATTTGATAGGGATTCCATTGAATCTGTAGATTGCTTTGGGTAGTAGGGTTATTTTCACAATATTGATTCTTCCAATCCAAGAACATGGTATATCTCTCTATCTGTTGGTATCATCTTTAATTTCTTTCATAAGTATCTTATAGTTTTCTGCATATAGGTCTTTTGTCTCCCTAGGTAGGTTTATTCCTAGGTATTTTATTCTTTTTGTTGCAATAGTAAATGGACTGTTTCCTTAATTTCTATTTCAGATTTTTCATCATTAGTGTATAGGAATGCAAGAGATTTCTGTGCAGTAATATTGTATCCAGCAACTTTACCAAATTCATTGATTAGCTCTAGCAGTTTTCTGGTGGCATTTTTAGGATTCTCTATGTATAGTATCATGTCATCTGCAAACAGTGACAGTTTTGCTTCTTCTTTTCCAATTTGAATTCCTTTTATTTCTTTTTCTTCTCTGATTGCTGTGGCTAGGACTTCCAAAACTATGTTGAATAACAGTGGTGAGAGTGGACATCCTTGTATTGTTCCTGATCTTAGAGGAAATGCTTTCAGTTTTTCACCATTGAGAATGATGTGGGTTTGTCATATATGGCCTTTATTATGTGGGTTTGTCATATATGGCCTTTATTATGTTCAGGTAGGTTCCCTCTATGCCCACTTTCTGGAGACTTTTTATCATAAATGGTGTTGAATTTTTTCAAAAGCTTTTTCTGCATCTACTGAGATGATCATATGGTTTTTCTTCTTCAACTTATTAATATAGTGTATCACATTGATTGATCTGCATATATTGATAATCCTTGCATCTGCGGGATAAATCCCACTTGATCATGGTGTATGATCCTTTTAATGTGTTGTTGGATTCTGTTTGCTAGTATTTTGTTGAGGATTATTGCATCAATATTTGTCAGTGATATTGGTCTGTAATTTTCTTTTTTTGTAGTATCTTTGTCTGGTTTTGGTATCAGGGTGATGGTGGCCTAATAGAATGAGTTTGGGAGTGTTTCTTCCTCTGCAATTTTTTGGAAGAGTTTGAGAAGGATGGGTGTTATCTCTTCTCTAAATGTTTGATAGAATTCACCTGTGAAGCCATCTGGTACTGGACTTTTGTTTGTTGGAAGATTTTTAATCACAGTTTCAATTTCATTACTTGTGATTGGTCTGTTCATATTTTCTATTTCCTCCTGGTTCAGTTTTGGAAGCTTATACCTTTCTAAGAATTTGTCCATTTCTTCCAGGTTGTCCATTTTATTGGCATAGAGTTGCTTGTAGTAGTCTCTTAGGATGCTTTGTATTTCTGTGGTGTCTGTTGTAACTTCTCCTTTTTCATTTCTAATTTTACTGATTTGAGTACTCTCCCTCTTTTTCTTGATGAGTCTGGCTAATGGTTTATCAATTTGGTTTATCTTCTGAAAGAACCAGCTTTTAGTTTTATTGATATTTGCTCTTGTTTTCTTTGTTTCTATCTCATTTATTTCTGCTCTGATCTTTATGATTTCTTTCCTTCTGCTAACTTTGGGTTTTGTTTGTTCTTCTTTCTCTAGTTCCTTTAGGTGTAAGGTTAGATTATTTATTTGAGATTTTTCTTGTTTCTTGAGGTCGGCTTGTATAGCTATAAACTTCACTCTTAAAACTGCTTCTGCTTCAACCCATAGGTTTTGGATCATAGTGTTTTCATTGTCATTTGTTTCTAAGTTTTTTTTGATTTCTTCAGTGAACTCTTTGTTATTTAGTAACATAGTGTTTAGCCTCCATGTGTTTGTGGTTTTTATGTTTTTCACCCTGTAATTCATTTCTAATCTCATAGTGTTGTGGTCATAAAAGATGCTTGATATGATTTCAATTTTCTTAAATTTACTGAGGCTTGATTTGTGACCCAAGATTTGATCTATCCTGGAGAATATTCCATGTGCACTTGAGAAGAAAGTGTAATGTGCTGTTTTTGGATGGAATGTCCTATGAATATCAGTTAAATCTATCTGGTCTATTGTGTCATTTAAAGCTTCTGTTTCCTTATTAATTTTCTATCTGGATGATCTGTCCATTGGTGTAAGTGAGGTGTTAAAGTCCCCCACTATCATTGTGTTACTGTCGATTTCCTCTTTTAGAGCTGTTAGCAGTTGCCTTATGTATTGAGGTGCTCCTATGTTGGGTGCATATATATTTATAATTGTTATATCTTCTTCTTGGATTGATCCCTTTTTCATTATGTAGTGTCCTTCCTTGTCTCTTGTAACATTCTTTATTATAAAGTCTATTTTATCTGATATGAGTATTGCTACTCCAGCTTTCTTTTGATTTCCATTTGCATGGAATATCTTTTTTCATCCCCTCACTTTCAGTCTGTATGTGTCCCTAGGTCTGAAGTGGGTCTCTTGTAGACAGCAAATATATCAGTCTTGTTTCTGTATCCATTCAGCAGGCTTATGTCTTTTGGTTGGAACATTTAATCCATTCACATTTAAAGTAATTATCGATATGTATGTTCCTGTTATCATTTTTAAAATTGTTTTGGGCTTGTTTTTGTAGGTCCTTTTCTTCTCTTGTGTTTCCCACTTAGAGAAGTTCCTTTAGCATTTGTTGTAGAGCTGGCTTGGTGGTGCTGAATTCTCTTAGCTTTCGCTTGTCTGTAACGCTTTTGATTTCTCCACCGAATCTGAATGAGATCCTTGTTGGGTAGAGTAATCTTGGTTGTAAGTTCTTCCCTTTCATCACTTTAAGTATATCGTGTCACTCCCTTCTGGCTTGTAGAGTTTCTGCTGAGAAATCAGCTGTTAACCTTATGGCAGTTCCCTTGTATGTTATTTGTCATTTTTCCCTTGCTACTTTGAATAATTTTTCTTTGTCTTTAATTTTTGCCAATTTGATTACTATGTGTCTTGGCGTGTTTCTCCTTGGGTTTATCCTATATGGGACTCACTGCGCTTCCTGAACTTGGGTGGCTATTTCTTTTCCCATGTTAGGGAAGTTGTCGACTATAATCTCTTCAAACATTTTCTCGGGTCTTTTCTCTCTCTCTTCTCCTTCTGGGACCCCTATAATGCGAATGTTGTTGCATTTAATGTTGTCCCAGAGGTCTCTTAGGCTGTCTTCATTTCTTTTCATTCTTTTTTCTTTATTCTGTTCCACAGCAGTGAATTCCACCATTTTGTCTTCCAGGTCACTTATCCGTTCTTCTGCCTCAGTTACTCTGCTATTGATTTATTCTAGTGTATTTTTCATTTCAGTTTTTGTATTGTTCTTCTCTGTATGTTTGTTCTTTAATTCTTCTAGGTCTTTGTTAAACATTTCTTGCATCTTCTCGATCTTTGCCTCCATTCTTTTTCCGAGGTCCTGGATCATCTTCGCTATCGTTATTCTGAATTCTCTTTCTGGAAGGTTGCCTATCTCCACTTCATTTAGTTGTTTTTCTGCAGTTTTATCTTGTTCCTTCATCTGGTAGATAGCCCTCTGCCTTTTCATCTTGTCTATCTTTCTATGAATGTGGTTTTTGTTCCACAGGCTGCAGGATTGTAGTTCTTCTTGCTTCTGCTTTCTGCCCTCTGGTGAATGAGGCTATCTAAGAGGCTTGTGGAAGTTTCCTGATGGCAGGGACTGGTGGTGGGTAGAGCTGACTTGCTGTGGTGGGCAGAGCTCAGTAAAACTTTAATTTGCTTGACTGTTGATGGGTGGGGCTGGGTTCCCTCCCTGTTGGTTGTTTGGCCTGAGGCAACCCAGCACTGGAGCCTACCTGGGCTAATGACAGACTCTGGGAGGGCTCATGCCAAGGAGTACTTCCCAGAACTTCTGCTGCCAGTGTCCTTGTCCCCACGGTGAGCCACAGCCAGCATCCACCTCTGCAGGAGACCATCCAACCCTAGCAGGCCAATGAACTGGGAGACAAGGGATAACAAATTTATTCAGTGAGCAGAGAGTCCAAGAAGATGGCAGACTAATGTCCCAGAGAACCATCCTGCCAGGCTCTGAATGCTAGTTTCTTTTACAGAACAAAGAGGCATTATAAGATTCAGGCTGCTAATGTTGGCATATGCGCATTTAGTCTTAAAAGAGATTAACTTGAGAAGCAAGAAGAACTACAATCCTGCAGCCTGTGGAACAAAAACCACATTCACAGAAAGTCAGACAAGATGAAAAGGCAGAGGGCTATGTACCAGATGAAGGAAAAAGATAAAACCCCAGAAAAACAACTAAATGAAGTGGAGATAGGCAACCTTCCAGAAAAAGAATTCAGAATAATGATAGTGAAGATGATCCAGGACCTCGGAAAAAGAATGGAGGCAA
>NW_006769306.1:1644766-1714657 GCF_000442215.2 Lipotes vexillifer
TTTCATCTTGTCTATCTTTCTATGAATGTGGTTTTTGTTCCACAGGCTGCAGGATTGTAGTTCTTCTTGCTTCTGCTTTCTGCCCTCTGGTGAATGAGGCTATCTAAGAGGCTTGTGGAAGTTTCCTGATGGCAGGGACTGGTGGTGGGTAGAGCTGACTTGCTGTGGTGGGCAGAGCTCAGTAAAACTTTAATTTGCTTGACTGTTGATGGGTGGGGCTGGGTTCCCTCCCTGTTGGTTGTTTGGCCTGAGGCAACCCAGCACTGGAGCCTACCTGGGCTAATGACAGACTCTGGGAGGGCTCATGCCAAGGAGTACTTCCCAGAACTTCTGCTGCCAGTGTCCTTGTCCCCACGGTGAGCCACAGCCACCCCCTGCCTCTGCAGGAGACCCTCCAACACTAGCAGGTAGGTCTGGTTCAGTCTCCCCTGAGGTCACTGCTCCTTCCCCTGGGTCCCGATGCACACACTACTTTATGTGTGCCCTCCAATAGTGGAGGGTGAGTTCCAGTGTCTTCCTGTGGATGATTGTCCAGCAGCTAGTTGTGATTCTGATGTTCTCACAAGAGGGAGTGAGAGCACATCCTTCTACCCCGCCATCTTGGTTCCTCTCTCCTGTAAAATTATTATTTGGTTTTGTTTATATTCTAGAGAATTTAACCCCTTTTCTCTGTACAGCAATTAGAGCACAAGGATGATGCTTTAGATTTTTTCAAAAATCAAGGTGAGCTGGGACTGAGCCAGAGTATTAATTAGATTGAGTTCACCTCTGGTTAATCCCTTCTGCACCCTTCTATACCACCACTCACCGCTAAGGGCTGACCACTTTGATCCTGGTAGCATTTGAGCTAAATGGGGTGGGGGTGCGGGTGGCCCAATGTTTCAAGTGGCTTTGGTCCATGTTTGGTTTCAATATCTTATTGGTTCTGTTTCTCTGAAGAACTCTAATAAAATGGCAAAAGGGATTTTTTGCAGATGTAATTCAGTTTATCAATCAGTTGACTTTGGTTAATCAAAAAGGAAATCAAACTGGGACTTCTCTGGCAGTCCAGTAGTTAAGACCACACACTTCCACTGCAGGGTGCACAGGTTCCATCCCTGTTAACTAAGATCTTACATGCTGTGCAGTGAGGCCAAAAAAAAAAAAAAAAGGAAATCAAATTATCAAATTATCTATGTGGGCCTAACCTAGTCACATGAACCCTTTAAAAGCACGGTTTTCTCTAGCGAGCAGAGAGTAGCAGAGAAGGAAGTCAGATGGATTTCAGTGTTGGGGAGTTGAAATGAGGTTTCTGGCTTGAAGATGAAGGGGGGCACACACAAAGGACCCGAGAGCATCTTCTAGACACTGAGAACAGCCATCAGCTGACAACTAGCAAGGAAATGAGAATTTTGGTTCAAATAGCCACAGGCAACTTAATTCTGCCAACAAGATAACTTTGAAGCAGATATTTCCCCCCAAGCCTCTGAACAGGAACTCACCTCTGCCAACATCTTGATTTTGGTCTTGTGAGACTCTCAGCTTTGCTGTTCTGAGATTCTGACATAAAAGACTCTGAACTAATAAATGGGTGTTGTTTTAAGCCACTGAGTGTGTGGCAATTTGTTATGCAGCATAGAAAACAAATATAACCAAGACATAAAGATGATTTATACTATCAAAGCTAAAGGTAGTTTCTGGTAATAGCCACCTGCCTTGGTATCTGAATACATGCAGCGCTAAAAATTCCACATTTCAGAAAATACTAATTTCTCTCTTTTACTATTCAAAATTCACCCAATAGGATGAGCCAAAAAGTATTAAGACCATATGTTGTCTAAAAAAGGCTTCTCACAAATCTCTACCTGTTTTTCTTTATTCTGACACATGTACATTTAAATTTATAATCAGCAGCATAAATGTGTCAATGATCTAGAGTGACACTGGCTATCTAAAGGGTATTGAGGGCTTCCCTGGTGGCACAGTGGTTGAGAGTCGGCCTGCTGATGCAGGAGACATGGGTTTGAGCCCTGGTCGGGGAGGATCCCACATGCCGCGAAGCAGCTGGGCCCGTGCGCCACAGCTACTGAGCCTGCTCTTTGGAGCCCGCGAGCCACAACTACTGAGGCCTGCATGCCTAGAGCCCGTGCTCTGCAACGGGAGAAGCCACCGCGATGGGAGGTCCGCGTACCGCGGTGGGGAGTGGCTCCCGCTCGCCGTGGCTGGAGGGGTCCCGCGCGCAGTGACGAGGACCCAGCACAGCCAAAAATAAATAAATTAATTTAAATAAATAAATAAATAAAGGGTATTGAAACCAGAGTAGTGGGAATTGTCCCTTAGTAGTTGAAGACACTAAAAGTAAACATGGTTACTACATGATGGTAACTTATTAGAAGTCCACTCACAGAAACTAAATCTCTTTCCTAAAAGATTAAAAATCTGGTGCTTAGGGATAAAGTTGACATCTGCTAGAACATATGTATTATGCACAGGTGTCTCAGTATTGTAAGTTCAACATCTACCTTCACTTGTGTTGAACAACTTTCTGGTTTTAGCTAAATTGTTTTAGAAGATTCTTATTGAAAACCCAGGAGTATGAAGAGTCATTTTTTAAAAAAAAGTTTTGAAAGCATGTTTTCTTTCAATATTAAGCTGTAGCATGTAAACAGTGGTCTGAAAAACACTGTGCTCTTCAGAGCCTTGCTTCACATTTCTCTGTTCACCTAATACTGTTCTCACTAAACCTGGGGCCAAGACAGTTTAGTGATTATGGTTAAGGACAAGGAAAACATCAGGAGTCCAGCAGTTAAAGGTATAAATTTACCATTTATTAGTTGAGTAAATAACAGCATCTGAGTCTCAGTTTTCTCATCTAAGAATTTCCTTGCAGAACCATTATGAGGATTATTTCAACAAGGTAAGTCTAGAGTTTATCACTGTTCTGACCCATTTGTAGTGCATATTTTTATTAATATTTACTCTGAAATCTAATTGTTTTGATCTCTCAGCTCATTCCAAATTTCACCAAAAAAATTCCTCAATTGTACTTACTAAAACTTTGCTCTCAATGTTATCATTTATTCAGAACGCTGTTACTTTTTTGTCAATAGTTCTTCACTCATCATCAAGGAATTAGTACTACGAAAGTCACCAGTCTGAGTTAAGGATGCTATGTATAATGAAGGCTTAGTAACTTAAAGTAGGTCCGAAAAGGTATTTTAAACTCAATCCTAGTTGTTAATGGGGGATATTTACATTTTCTGTAGGGGATTTATTAGTCCAGACCAGAGGTACCACATTATATTAATAACTTTTCTGTGTTTTAGCTCCTGTAAGCACTTTAGGCCAAATTTTGTTCAGTAATAATCACTGTTATAATGAAATGATAGTGTTCATTTTCCAGGCTTTGTATACAAGGTCCAGCAATTTTTTTTTTTTTTTACACATAGAAACCATACTCACCAAGCTATACTTCATGAGTCTGAACTAGGCCATTTAGTATTTTATAAGTTTAAAGCAAGACTCTATTATTTATTCTAACTGTGACAGCACAGCTTTAGAGGTGGGCAGCCTCCACACAAGTAATCTGCTGATTAGTGCGAGTATGCATATCAGAAGCCAGCAAACTCCAATTTGCATTGAATGCCAGCTGCATAACAACTTATCAGAGAAGCCCAGATACAAGAGTAGAGAAATATCCCTTCCTTAATTATGAGCATGCGTATGCCAGTGCAAACCTGTGTTAGTATGAATGAGAATTCTGGGATAATAAGGTAATGCTATTAAGATTCATTACACATTCCTAATATGCATACCAACACCTCTTAGTGGTAATGTTAGGTACCAAACTCCAAGACTGTTCTGACAAAGTCCAGTGAGAATGGAAAGAGGTCCAGGCAGGAACACCAGTATATGTCTTAAATAAGACTTTGTAACATTTTAGAAAAGATATTTTTGGTGACTGCATATACTAATTCAGTGTTAACATCTGGTCAGGTGATCTTGATTAATTATCATAAAAAACCAAAAATCTTTCTGTTTTGTATATAGGCATCTGTTTTATGTACTGTAGTACATAAAAGGAAAAATTAATGCAAAGTGAAGAGCAGATTGGTGAGAGCCTACTTTGGCCTCAGATCTATTTATTTGGCTAAAATTTAAATTTGAACATTAGATGGCATTTGTAATGTCCACAGCCTAAATTGCTTTTATATTGATTTATTCATTTACATTATCTGACTGGTCCCTGACGGTATTTGAGCTTCAGACTCGAGTTCTAAATGATGATCTATTTGAGGGACCAAATGTTTCCTTAAGACAAATGGACCAGGCGTGTAAATGTGACTTTGAATCATTTCCTTAGCTGCCATGTCAGAGTCTGACAAAATACAAATGCTGGATTCATCTAACTTCGGAAGTTGTAATATAATGGGAAGTGTTTTGATTTGGGAAACAGGAAACAGAGTTTCATTTACCCATTCATTTAATCATTCAGTCATTCAGACGACCAACATGCACTGACTGCCCTCAGGGTACCATTGTTGGAATACGACAATGAGCAATAATATTCTCTCCTAAGATTGTTGTAAGGATTCAACCTGACAATGCATGTGTATTAGGTAAAAATCTTGTTCTTCTTCGCAGATTCCCTTGACTGCCCTCCTTTTTTCTTTCTGCTGGTCAGCATGTCGTCCATGCCAAATAGTCCTTTTATGACTAGATGAAGTGCCACACCTTAGGGATCCAGCTTGCTGAATGAACACCAAGGTGCTAGATAAATTTCCTGCATATATGAGAGTGTGAGCCTCCTGTGGAGTAAATTTCACCATTGAGAAATGAGAGATGAAATGGAACTAGGTAGATAAATGTCTCCTCTTCCTCTCATCTTGGATTGCTTCCAAGGTGCAGTTCTTCTTTGCAAATCTTCCATATGCCAAGCAAATATACCCGATAGGTAACTTGTTGATGTCGTGACTGACACATTAAAATGATTGCATTTCATTGTTTATTACCTTTTATGTTATTTCCCTCTCCTCTCTCCACCTTTACTACTCTGGGCTTTTGTCTCCCAAATAAAGTTACTACTGTGAATTTGGACAAGTCATCCAGTCTTTCTGAGCCTCAAGAATAGAGCTGAATAATTTATAGACCTCTTCCAACTCTCAGTGTTAGAATTCTATGATTATCAGCAGGGATACCAAAATTATTTACTTTGTAAAACAGCCATTTTCTAGAACCGTTAAAGCATTATATTAAAAAGTGATTTTTTAATGTAAACTTATAAAATCAAAATAGCTTTCTCTTTCTTAAAGAGCATTTCTGGTCCCCAAATCCTATTTTGTATCTCAGAATTAAAAAGAATTACATTAGGCAATTTCTAAGTGAGCCACACATCTCTATAATTCTATAATTTTATGATTCCATTTGGACAGTCTTATGTTTGAACAATTTTTTTAGAGGGAGGAAAGGAATTACCATCTATTGTGCCAAAAGTATAGTTCCAAGCAGTAAGCAACTTACTTTATAAACATTATTTTGTTTAGTCTTCACAAATGAAAGAATTGTTTTCTCTTTTCTAAAGTTGTGGAAATTAAGGCATGAGAGAGTGATAAATTACCAGGTACACATAGCTAATAAGAGGCAAGCACAGGTGAAAAAGCAATCTGCCCACAGCTTTTTAAAATTTTCATCTCCTTCCCTTGATTTTCTTCCCTCCACAAAAACCTATTACTTAGGAATCACTCATTGACCCACAGCTGCACAAATTTAATACTCCTTTAATATTTTACTTTTTGCCAGCATGGTAAAACATCTAGTAACTTAGAGCTATAATATCTCATTCAAATAGTCCTTGTAGCTGTCAAGTCAAGGGCAACTGACAAGTTTAAAAAATTTTTTAACTTAGCAGATTATAATGTTAACTTCCTGAATACATTTCAAGTAGTTCAATATTTCATTCACTATAGTAATAGCATCCAGCAGAGTCTATTAACCAACACATCTGTGCTTTGCAAATACAAATATAAAAGATGTTCACAAGATAATTCTGACACCTAAGAAAGACTAAAGGCCTTTTCCATTTTCAAAGAAAGTTTTCATTACATTCAACTTTAAGCACGTGTTTATTTTATTATATCTGAATAATTTAAAATTGGTAATGCACACATGGACTAAGGTAAGTCTATGCTAGCAAAATACGAAATTATACCAATATATCATTCACCAACTTTAAGAGGCATAACATGAAATAGGAAATTAAATCTATGTTTCTATCTAATACAAAAATATTTAACTCAGTTTTTTAACACTAAATCATCACTATAATCAGATATTAAAATCTTCCCCATGGTACAACATATAAGTGAAAAAAAATTTTTTACTTTAACTATTAGACATAATTAGATACTATCTTCAAAACATAGGTTAAGTAAATAAGAATGTCTCAAAAGTAAAATAATCTTATGTAGCTGTGCCTGGCTCCTATACTTTGATTTAATTCTTATGATTCTAATTAAAAAACTTGGTCTACGCATTGACTGGTTAGAATACCCTTGGATAACCCAGTTTATTAGAAATTTGCATTTTCAGCATACTCCAGTCATCCAAAGAACCTCAGTGTCAAAAACTGTAAGATGGAAGATGACATGGAAGGACAGAATACAGGTAAAGCCAAAAAAATGGGTAAAATATATATGGTGCTTCATTTTTGATATAAAGCAAGGGGCCTCATGCACTAAACCAAACAAAAGCTTCCAAATGATCCTAAGTGGTATTTGGACACTCAGCCAAGAGTTCTATTTCCGTCATCTATGATGATACACAGAGTTTCTACCGAGACTCCCAAACGGCTGGGTGGCCAGATGCCGATACTCCATATCAAGACTGAGCCCAGATTTAATCTTTTGTTTGGTGGGAAAAATAATACAGCTATTTTTAAGGTATGTTCTATTTTACCAAAGGCCTTCTCACTACCATTCTACTCACGGTGGAATAAATGTGTTGATCAACATTTGCACATTCATAACAACCAGAGGTAAAAACAAGTAGAAAAGTCCAAAACTAGCAATCTGTCCTCAGAGGCTCACACCTCCCTCCTGCATATTGTTCCCAACCTCCAGCACTCTAGAGACTTTGGTTTCCCTTTAGCTTTATAGGAACGTGTTAGTTCAGCCTTCCCCCTAAGTAGTCCCTTCCAGATCAAGCTACATAGGATACCTCATTAGAGGAGCTCATAAGTTATTTACTCATACACAAATGGACATAAAGATTCATTTATTTATTCAGTTCCTCAACAAACGTGCTGAGTGTCCATTTTTGGCCAGGCACTGTGCTGGACACTAGAAAAATATCACTGCAGCAAACTTAGTTAACACAGTTGTCGGAAAGACACTTTTGCCCAGTTATCTGTAATCTCACTTTGCTGCATTTTGAAAGAGTAATATGTAGGTTGTTAACACAAAGGAAGAGACTCTGGTGGAATAATTTTAAGCAGAAATATACATATTTTAAATAGAAATGACTCTCCTAGAACTCTCATATCCCTTCATGTCCCATGAAGGATCCAACATCTGGACCTCTAACCCACAAGGCAGCAACACTGAATTCCAACAGCTCCAAGTAAGTCAAGACTTCCTTTAGTCTACCTTCTCCTCCGCTGGCCCTGGAAGATCCAGATGTGATAAGTGGGGTTGAAGTGACGAGTAGGGAGCAAGAGAGGAAACAAGCCCTGCCCTCTGTGGGAGGTTAGGCCTAAGCCAACAGGAAATGAGAAGCTGTGGATTGAACGTGAGATTGAAATTCTGATTTAGACAACACCAAAACTTTTACCACCCAGTACGTGTCTTCATTAATAAAACATGATTGTTCCAATATTGGAAGAGTATGAATTCTGCCTGTGAGGCAACCAAGGGGTAGGGAAAAGGAGATCCAATGGAGCATGTCTGAAGAGTAAGGATGGAAAATAATTAAGCCCTTTCCTATTTGTAGAACACAGATTTCAGCCTATTCAACAAAGTAGTTGCAATAATTTTTTTTTGTACGTTTATTGCATATGTAGTCAAGTCATTGGCTTTTGATAAGATATTTTTCTGTCTCTGATTTCCTATGTGCTTCTGCCTAGAAACACTGTTTAGGTCAACTGCTGTGCAGCCACATCACTCTCATACTTAACAGCAACCTGCTCCCTCCAGATTCATGTACACTCCTAACTATTCAGAGCCTGCCTAATTCTCTAAATGTATTAACTGGCACTGGATTGACACTTTATATGTTGTTCAGCAGTTGTTACATTGGCTTCTAATTTATTTCAGCTTGGCATTACAGAGATAATGTGTCACTAATGCAAACTTGTGTATTTACAATATTAGAATAGCTGTCTTGTTATTTTTTCATTACTACTGTATTTTCTGAGTCTCCCTCATTACCATGTGTATTGTTTCATTATTTACATATTGAATGCTATTATCTCTAAGGCTGTCAGCAGAAGCATTCTGAGATAATGACGCTGTGGGAAGAGAATTATCTAAATGCGGCGCTTCCTGCTCATGCTCAAATAAATTATTGTCTAACTCTTCAGATGCTTCTTCTGGGTCCTCATTAAGACACTCATGGCCTAGGGGAGTGTCATCAGCTGCCTTTGTCTAGGGTCTGAGGATACAGACACAAACTAGAGATAGAGAAACCAATCAAGACTTGAAGTGAAGGAGTTCCAGTGATAGTAACAGGGGATGTAAACATATCCAATAAAAAATATATTTTAGGGCTTCCCTGGTGGCACAGTGGTTGAGAGTCCGCCTGCCGATGCAGGGGACACGGGTTCATGCCCCGGTCCAGGAGGATCCCACATGCCGCGAAGCGGCTGGGCCCGTGAGCCATGGCCGCTGAGCCTGTGCGTCCGGAGCCTGTGCTCCGCAATGGGAGATGCCACAACAGTGAGGGGCCCGCGTACCGCAAAAAAAAAACAACAAAAACAACAACAGGAGGATTTTATTTGTTTGAGATTCTGAATGCAAAACAATGACTGAGATGAACATGAAATATTTCAAGTGTTTTGGTTTGGTTTGGTTTGGTTTAGAGATGGCCTGTTCAAAAGTAGATGGTCCTCAGGGGACTTTACCCAGTGTCCTGGCTTTAAATACCAACAATACACCTCCCAAATTGCTATCCCTATTTCTGGCCTCTTCACTGAGCTTCCAATTCAAATATCCAACTTCAAATTTGACATCTACACTGGGTTGTCTATTGGCACTTCAAATTTGACATGGCTAATACGCAACTCTTTTTTTCCCCTCCAAAATCCCTTTGTTCCCGCTCTCCTCTGTCATCCATCCTCAGCACATGTCATCATCATGTACTCTACAAAAACCAAGAAATCTCCCTTGACTCTTCTCTCCCTCTTCCTCCCCACATCTAACTGATCGAGTCCTGTGGGTTTATCTCCAAAATCGATCCTGAATCCATCTATTTCTCTCTATCTCCACTAAGACCACCCTTGCCCAGTGAATAATCTCTTAATGAGCATCATCTCCCAACTCTGCCCACAGCAGCCAGAGGGAACTTTGTAAGATGTGCATCATGCCATGGCATGCTCCTGCTTAAAGCCCTAATGGCTTCTCATCATACTTAGAAAAAAAATCTACACCTCTCCCCAAGGCCTGCCAATCCCTGAATGGTTTGCTCCTACCTACCTCTCGTATTGCATTCCCTCTCACTCCTTCCAGCCACACTGGCTCACTTCTGCCTCATGCTGACCCCTCAGTCTAGAATATTCTGCTCCCAGATCTACATATGTATGGATGACTGCTTCCCCCAAGATCCTCAGGAAGGACTTTCAACTCCCCAGCCACTCTCCCTCATATCAAGTACTCCTTCATGGTACTTATCACCCTCTGAAAGTACCTGGTCCATTAATTTGTTTGCATACTTATTATCTGTTTCATACCACTAGACTGTAAGCTCCATGAGGGCAGGAATCTTGTCTCGTTCTCCACTATATATCTAGCATCAATAATGGTGCCCAGCTCATAGCAGTCCCTCGGTGCATATTCACAAATGAATGAATGATTGGAATTCAAATTATTTATGACTCAGTGTCAGAAGCCCACACTGCCAGTCTTCTTATGTTGTTATGTTATGTTACGTGAAACAGGCTTGTCCCTGGCTATCTTCCTGCATATCTGGGAGAATCCAAATTGGAGACTCAATTTCCAGGTGGTGACGGGTGTTCAGGGCTTCTGACAAAGCTAGTGTCTCAGGCCCTGACTAGCTGTTCCATGCCTCACCTAGTGTCATCAAAGTGAGAGATCTGTGTCCCAACTCCTATTCTGGTGTGGGGAAGACTGACCCCTTCTCTCTGTTACTGGAGCCTAGAGCCTCTCTGCCTGGAATGCTTTTCTTTGGCACAATCATCTCTCCTGGCCTTTTGCCTCTACAGGTTCCCCAGCAGTTGACAGATTAAACTGACTCTCCCCAGGTTCCATCAAGAATGCTATGCTTACTGGAAAGATAGAACTATTGTTCCAACACTTTTTGACATCCTGTAATTATATGCTGTGGTGATTCAATGTAGAGTTTAGCTACGGATTTTTATTTATTTTTGAGGGGAGTTAAATAAAGGGAAGAAAGTGGGTGTCAGAATTGCCTCAAAAATTTTTTCTCAAAGCCCTGTTTAGTTTTCTAGACCATTTTAATGCTGAAAGCAAACTCCCAAAGTGTGCTCTTAGCTCCTAAGGTTGGTGTTGCCTGCAAACAGTCCATCTGTTTCCCCATAAGTGAAATAATATGTAAAAACAGTAAATAATAAATATTGCCTTCTACAACACCACCAAGACCCCAGAGTGGGGGAGATAATAAAGAGTTATTGAACTGTTTCCTTGGAAAAATTATAATCCCAAATAATACTTCTGAAGTCCAAAATGTTGGTCAGAAGGTGGTTCAGTAATGTTTGCAGAACAGTTAGTTGATATCAGAATAATATAGAATCCGTGAATCTTCTATAGATAAAAATGAAATTTGTTTCAACAACAAATTTCAGCAATACAAATCTGTAAACTATCAAAAATTTATTATCTAAAATGGTCAATTGAATGAAAAAGTATGATTAATCCTGTGCTTTTCAGGCAGACATAAATCGTTTTGCAATACAACTGCTGTTGCCAAGAGTTCATATCTTGTTTAGCCCTTACTGTGGGCCCAACTGTGTGTGCTCTGTGTATATTCACTCATGTACTTCTCAAAACCCCCTGTGAGGTAGAGAACAATGTCTATCTACCTTTGACAGGTAAAGAAACAGATGCACAGAAAGGTCAAGCCACTGCCCATTCGTACTTAGCTCTCAGTGATAAGCTGGGTTTCTCTAACCACCAAACTATGCCACTTGTACCCCTACTACTAGAGGTAGCATCCAGTGACATTTATCGAGCCCTCTCACTGTTCTGGGCACTATGGAGAGCACACTGCAGGTAATATATCATCTAATTTTCCCAAAAATTCTGAGGTGGAGGGACTATTATCATAACCTTTGTTTAAAACTGATGATGGTATGATTTTATGGAAAGTTTCTCCTATACCGCCCACTGCTAGAAACAAGTCTTCTGTTTTATTAAATTTTGCAAAGTGTGAGCAGCCGCTGGCAGCTCAGTACACATGGCTATTTCTTCGGTAGCCCCACATGAGGGACAGAATTGCCGGCTACAAGCCATTTCCACTCTTCTTTTAATGTGACATCTATTTTTTGCATCTAGAAAGATGTTAACTCTTTTGCTCTGAGGCAGGCTTTTTTTTTTTTTTTTTTTGCGGTACGCGGGCCTCTCACTGTTGTGGCCTCTCCCGTTGCGGGGAGCACAGGCTCCGGACGCGCAGGCTCAGTGGCCATGGCTCACGGGCCCAGCCGCTCCATGGCATGTGGGATCTTCCCGGACCGGGGCACGAACCCGCGTCCCCTGCATCGGCAGGCGGACTCTCAACCACTGCGCCACCAGGGAAGCCCAAGACAGGCATATTTTTAAGGTGATGCTTCTTGATCTTCTAGCTGTGCAGACCTGTCCAGGAGGTTACTTTTCTCATTCCAACCCTGCATTAGGGTTGAACACTCCAAGAGAAAGTGTAACCCCATTGAGGAAGCTCAATAATAGCTCAATCTGCGAGGGCCACAAATCATAAAATATGACTCCCTTCTCTGGCTAAATTAATTGCACCACATCACAGAAACACTAACAAAGGCGTCTTATAAGCCTCTTATTTTATACTTTCCAGCCAGTGAATCCCTTTCAAAGTGAAGTCTATAATATTATTTTATTAGTCCACAAGTAACAAATGTAATGCAGACATCAATCTTATTGGAATGGTAGAGAAAATCTCTGGGGCCAACAGAAGAGAACTGGAAGCTCCATCAAGCAGCAGTAACAGGGTAATTTAGCAATAATCACTATTTAAAGCAAAACGTGATTGCATAATTATGGAGGTGAACTATCAAATAGTAAAATCGGGACTTACTAATTACAATCAAATAAAAGTGAACACTGATTATTTCTAATATGACAGGTACTGTTCTGAACACTTTAAATACCTGATTTTATAGTACCCACAGGAGGAGATACTATTACTGTTCTCATTTTATAGATTAGGAAACTGAGGCTTATAGAGGCCAAGTAAATTGTCCAGAGTTATGCAGCCAGTAAGCAGCAGAGCCATGTCTGGAACCCAAGCATTCTGAACCCTATATGTTTGTAGTCTGCTAGGTTTTCTCAACCCTCAGCTTCATAGACTGATAACAGTGCAGGGTGGCCATAATCCAACAGGCACTGGCTCACTTCAGTACTTTGCCCATGCAGTTCTCTGCCTAGGGCACCTACCTTTGCCAACTCCTTTTTTACTAAGATTCAGCTTAAGTGTCACTGTGGGAAGGCTGCCATTACGCCAGCCACCCCTGCCCACAGTTGTTCCAATGGCATGGTTAGATACCCTTTCTCTGGCTTGAAATGCATGATTCACTGTGTGCAAAGAAGAAAAGGGAGTCAGGTAGGCAACCTGGGACTGCAAATAGTGAGAAAGAGAAATCTGATGTCTACAGCTACCATAGTCTCATACTGGGGGAAGAAAAATCTGCATTCACCTGACTGTGGTTAAATACCTCTGATTTTTTGAATTACTGACTGTCAGATAATGTTTATATTATTTACCTGTTTTACAAACGCTTAAGGCTGAAGCTGTAATGAACTAGGCATCCGTTATTTATTTATGAGGGCTTTTTCACAGTCCATGTTCCTTCTTATTTCAGTCCAACTTCATTGTAACAAAAAAAGGTCATATTATAAAGATAACCTGAAAGATTTTTGCCTTTCCTGGTGTTGGAGGAAAGCAACCGTATGGAAGTCTCTGGATAATAAATAACTTCTCTACCTCTTGCTTTTCTTGGCAGGCTTCTGAAATATTTATTGCATTTCCTTCCAAAGACTTAAGAGTACCTTTCTCCTCCAGAGAGTATTACTCTGTGACCCAATGCCTGTCCCACCGATGCCTACTTCAGCTGTGCTTCCACCTCCTGCCCCCTCAACTGACCTCTGTTTTTCAATGTTGCCTTTGGGTTAACTTCTTCTGACAATCTCTGTTGCCTTTCGTTTAAGCTGTTACACTCCAGATGACTCCTCTTTCTTTGATGTGGCCCAGAACATATTATAAACCACAGGACACAGCTCTATAATGTAATAGTTCATCAAAGAACCCCGGCACTAATCTACCCAGTTGAGTTCTTAACATAACTCTAAAGAAATGGAAAACATCTAGGCAAAGAGAGGGAGAAATTCCCATCTGTATATCCCCTCTGTGTGTGAAAGAAATTATGCTTCAGAATTACATGGCTTCAGAACTTTCTTCCTGTGGAAATGTCAGAGCAAACAGCCATTGTGGACAAACCCAATGACCAAAACCTGACAAGGTGGCCACTGATAATCAGTTAGTGGGTCTGATTCAATGGCAAGTTGATCCAAAGTAGATTATTATTATTTTTTAAATCCCAGAGCTAAAAGTAAATAGAGTCATAAAATGTTTTTAAGAAAAATTTCACCCATCCCCACCCAATGTAAAAGACCAGTTAAACAGCTTCAAGAGAAACTGTCTATCTTGAGTCAAACTAGCAGGTAAAAAGGAGAGAATGGAATAAAAGATTGTTCAACTGTCTCTGTGATGAATGAATGTTGAAAATAAAATGGATGACTCAACTGAAGAGTAAAAATTATCCCAGTATTTCTGGATTTGGTTTTGCATACAGTAAAGTGAAAAAGAGAGAAAAGAGACAGAGAAATAGGAGGAAAGGGGGAGGGAGGGAAGGAGGAAGAAAGGTTACATACAGGGTGTCAAGAGACCTTGTTCAATTCAGATTGTGCAGCTGAGCTGCAGAATATCCCTGAGCAACATTCCCAACCTCTACGACCACACTTGCTCATCAGTCAGGCAAAGCTAATTAGGACCATCCACCTCCCCCACCTAAAAGCCAGAGTTCATACTAATTAACCTGGACATTTTGGACAGTCTGAGTGCCACACACAAAAAGGTGAAAAGGGTATTTCATGGTTGTTAGCAATTACCTGTGACTTTATTGACGTTGTCAAAGGAGTCATACAGATCTGCCCCGGGAGAGACCTCCCATACCACTGCAGTGACCACACAGTTCATGTTTTTAAAAAAGAAGCATTTCTCCCTGCACCCATTTCTTCCTCTCTCTCTCTCTCTTTCTTTCATTCCTTGTCTCTTTTTCTCTTAAAAATTCTTTTTCTCTTTTATAAGATTGTCATTGTCTTTTGTGATTTTACCCTAAATCTTCTAAAAGCTAAGAAGACAATTATAGTAAAATGTGATGTACCTTCTTCCACATTCTCCCCACCCCATGCCCCCAAAGGCACCCCGTGTTTCTTCTTCCTCTTTATACACTAAACCATACTTTCTAGTCATGCTATGTTAGCAAATGAAAGCGTTAATGCCTACATTCTCTGATCTTCTCTACTAATCCTGAAACATTAATATAGATGCACGTTAACACAGCTTTGGCATCTAATTCTGGACAACTGAAAAAAGAGCACTTGAGGATTGACTTTAAAACAATGTCTTGTTTTGTGTTTTAATGACTGCATGCAAAAAAAAACAGAAGAGCTGGCTTTATTCTAAAGTAAATATGTCATTTAACGTGCTAGGAGGGTGTCGCGTCCAGAGTGGGCATGGAAGTTCCATGCCTCCGCCCACCCCCGATACCTCGTCCTCTGCACCTCTCCATTTGCTTTTTTTTTTGGCTGCACCACGCAACATGTGGGATCTTAGTTCCCCACCAGAGATCGAACCCGCCTCCTCTGCATTGGAAGCACGGAGTCTTAAGCACTGGACCGTCATGGAAGTCCATGCACCTCTCCATTTGGCTGTTCCTGATTTGTATTCTTTATAATAAATGGGTAAATACATAAATAAATAACAAGTAAAAAGTCATTAAGCTATTTCACTGGGTGAGTCCTTATGTTGCCTTCTGATGCTATTGCTTTCTTTTCCCTCAAGCCTTTGTGAAGAACGGTTTCACATGCAAACATGTTACCTTCTCTGACTTTTGGCTCATTCCTAGGGTCTTGTTTTTTCAAAAGGTTAGGTTATACATCAAAAATGTACTGCAAAGTTATTAGCTTGATCTTTGAACCAGAACAGGTTATCTGGGATCCAATTCATAATTTGTCAGTAATATATAAAACAAGTTGAAGGAGATAGGGGGAAAAAATGAAAAAGAAAACTTTACAAAAAAGCACTAGTTTAAAAAACATATTATAGAAAACCTTTAAATATTACTAATTAACTGAAGATGTTTTAGGATATGCCAAACCAGAAATCGTAACAGTATCCACAGTACATAGTCTTCGAAAGTAAGTTTGAGGACACCTAAGAGTTATTTAAGCTTTACATCTAGAGATGGAACACTTTTAAAATATCACCATTATCCATTCACCAGTTTTATTCTATTATAGAAATAAAAATAAATTTACCTGTTAGTGAACCTTTAATTTTAGATTTGGCTACTCTGTGCCGGTACTATAGTAGCTACCAGGAATAAATCAGTGAAAAGTCAGTCTTTTACCACAAGTGCTTATAGTTTAGTCAGAGCGAAGACAAGCACCTGAACATTTTCAATACCAAATAGAGGAGGTACATAAGAAGCATGCTTATAACTCATTCTTTGATGATCTATCCCTGAGTCGTAGGGTCACAGGGTAAGAAGCACTCAGGCAGAGGGAATGGCATGTTAAAAATAAATAAGACCCTGACAATGCCACTGTCAGTGAAACTGCAAGCATTTTGGTACAATTAGAGCCTGAGTGTGGCAGCTCACAAGCACAGAGCTACAGAAGAAAGCACAGAACAGAGCACAAAGGGCCCTGAATGACATGAGGAGGAATTTGACTGCAGACAATGGCAGGCCATGGTAATGTCTAAGCAGTGCAGTGATGTGCTTTCTGTCAGAGTTCCACATTCAGAAGGTCACTCTGTCTGCAGTATGAAAGATCAATGAGAGAGTTCGTCCCTCGAACACAACAGATTCAAACATATGGGTATATACTGACTCTCTTTAAAACTTACAAAAAAGAATAATGTAATAAAAATGTATAAAGCCAAAAGACCAGAAAAAAGCAGGAAACAGAACAAGGAAAGAAAATAGACGTTTGAATGGTGGTAAGTCAATGGAAGAGTCATTAAGCCTTGCAGATCAAACTGAAATCTAAATGCCTACAAGCAAGGGTGTGAATGAGCATCAGACTGGTTCACACAGAGAACACCAGACTCAGAAATAGAGACTCAAGGTGTCTGAGATGGTGGGAGGGAACAGTGTGGCTTAGAATAATATTGGCTGAAAGCTTTCATGAGGAGTAATCAGATTCCAGGCCTCCTCACCAGCTCACACAACTAGGCAACTCTGTTCCCAACCTGAGAGAAGACCAGATGTTTATTCTGTGGAGAAATGGAAGTGGAGAAGCTCTAAAATCAACCCCACAAGATTTACGAAAGAGTGAGTGTGAGATGCCATTCAGAAAACAGAAAAATTCACTGAAATTCTATGCCCTGAATGGTGAGAATTCTCTTGTTTGAGTCACAGAATACTGGGGAACAGACTTCTCTCCAGAGAAATTAACTAACCTAGAAAAAAGAAATGCAGACCTTGACAGTTGTAATCTTCCAATGGATTGGTCAAGTTTCCTTTAGTCATCCTACCATAAAACCAACTAAATGACAAGCATCTGTCTCCAACACAAACACACACACACACACACACACACACACACACACACACACACGTATAAACACACACATGACATTTCTTTCATCTGGTTTTAATTCCCTGAATCTTAAATATGAATAGAGAGGCAAGAAAACTAGCCATCCAGACATACGAAAGAAGCCTCCTACATAGAAGGTAGAAAGGCAGAGACCAAAAAGAACAAAGAAAGAAAAGAAAAAAGAAACAAAGAAAGAAAGGGAAAGAAAGAGAGAAAGAGAGAGAAAGAAAGGAATTAGAGGAAACAGAATTAATGGAGAAAGCATAAGAACATAAAATTCTTCAAAACAGGATTCATAATTTATATCCTCAGGAAGGTAAGAGACATTACATACAGGAAATGAGAAGAATGAAAAAGGAAGAGAACATAAGGAAAAAATCTGAGAAATAAATAGAATAAAAGTATTGAAAGGTAAAGCTGGAGAACTCTCCCAAGTATGAAAACACACACACACCAAAAAAAAAAAAAAAAAAAAAAAAAAAAAAAAAAAAAAAAAAAAGGAAAGAGAAAAAAATAAGAGGATAAATCCAGTAGATCCTATATTTGAATTACATGAGTACCACAGAATACAGATGGATTTAAATTAGAGATATAATAACATATCCCAGAACTGAAGAACATGCATTTCTGGACTGAAAGCACTATAGGAATGCTCAGAAAAATAGCTGAAAAAGACCCACAGCAAGTTAAATTACTGTAAAATTTCAAAATGCCAGAGATATTGAAAAAGAATCCTTACATCTTCCATAGAAGGAAAAATAAGTCACAAAGGATTAAAAAGAGCAATGGTAGGGTTTCACTTATATATGGAATCTAAAAGTTGAATGCATAGAAGCAGAGAGCAGAATGGTGGTTGCCAAGGGACTGGGTATAGAAGCAAAGACAAATTTTCAGTTATACAGGATGAGTAAGTTCTAGAGATCTACTGTACAGCATGGTGATGACAGTTAGTAATACTGTATTGTATTGTATCTTGAAATTTGCTAAGAGAGTGGATCTTAAATGTTCTTACCACAAGGGAAAAAAAAAGATAACTCTGTGAGGTGATGGACAGTTAATTAACTTGATCATTTCACAATGTATACATATATCAAAACACCACTAGGTTGTACATCTTAAAAATATCAAATTTTTATTTGACAATTATACCTCAATAAAGCTAGGGAATAAAATAAGAGCAATGCTAGAAGCAGAAGAAAGGAAATAAGAAAGATCGAGCCAAAAGTAATGAAATTAAAATCAGAAGACTATTAGAGAAAATCAATCAATTCAAAAACCAATTCTTTGAGAAGATCAATACAATTGATAAGCCTCTATCCATATTGGTCAAGAAAAAGAGAGAGAAGACACAAATTAACAGTATCAGGGGTGACATCACTATAGATAAAACAGATATTAGGATAATAACAAAATATTATGAACAACTTTACACTAATAAGTTCAACAACATAGTTGGAATGGACAAATATCTTGAAAGACACAAACTATCAAAACTCACTCAAGAAGAAATAGATAACCTGAAAAGCCCCACATCTATTAAAGAAATTAAATTAGTAAATATCTTCCTACAAAGAAAACTTCAGGACCAGATGGCTACACTGGGGAATTCTACCAAATACACCGAACATTGAAGGAAGAAATAATATCAGTTCTGCAGAAATTCTACCAGACACCTGAAGAAGAGATAACTTTTCCCAACTCATTCTATGAAACCAGTAGTACTCTGATAACAAAACTAGATAAAGACATGACTTGGAAAGAAAACTACCTACTAATATACGTCACTAGTGAACATAGGTATAAAAAATCTTAACAGAAATATTGGCAAATTGAATGCAACAGTATATAAAAAGTATAACACAACATGTCTGAGTGAAAGTTAATTTAATATTCAAAAATCAATCAATATAATTCACTACAGTAACAAACAGAAAGTATAAACATATGACCATCTCAATAGATGTGACAATATCAATGAACAAAATCCAACACCTTTCTGATATAAACTCTCAGCAAACTAGGAGTAGAAGAGAACTTCCTCAATCTGATAAAGGGCATCTATGAAAATCTACAGCTAACATCATAACTAGTGATGAAAGGCTAAAACTTTGCTCATTAAGATCAGAAACAAAACAAGACAGTCTGCTCTCCCTACTTCTACCCAACTTTTTCCTGGCGATTGTAGCCACAATAAGGCAAGTAACAGAAAAAAAGGGTGTTCAGATTAGAAAGGAACAATTAAAACTGTCCTTGTTCAATAATGGCATGATCACCTATGTATAAAACCCCTATGGGACCTACAAAAAAGCTACTAGAATGAATAAGTGAGTTTGGCAGGGTTGTATGATACAAGATAAATTTTTTTAAAAACTATTGTATTTCTACATACTAAAAAAAAAAAAGAAATTGAAAATTTTCAAAAATACCATTTATAAAATATAAAAAATATAAAATACTTAGGGATAAACAGAATAAAAGATGTGTAAAACTTTTACATTGAGAACTATAAAACGATGTTGATAAATATTTAAAAACACCTAAATAAATGTTAAGATAAATGGTGTTCATAGATCAGGAGACTTAATATTCTTACGATGGTAATTTCTGATAATTTGTTCTATAGATTCAATGCAATTTCATCAAAATCCCAGGGTGCCTTTTTTTTGGAAATTGACAAGCTGCTTCAAAAATTCATAATGAAAAGCAAAGAACTTAGCATAACCAAAGCAACTTTTAAAAGATAAACATATTTGTAGAACTACACTACCTTACCTCAAGACTTATTTGTAAAGCTACAGTAACAAACACAGTTTGGTATTGACTTAAAGATAGAACAAAATAGAGTTCAGGAGTAGAACTACAGATACGGATAGTCGATTTTTAACAAAGGTGCAAAGGAAATTCAGTGGAGAACAAATTATGCTGGAAAAACCAATTTTTGACAAAGTTCCAAAGGATAAAGGATAAACAGAGAAAGGATAGTCTTTTCAATAAAAGGTGTTGGAAAAATATATATTCATAAGCAGATAAAAAAAATTAAGTGGGACGACATCAATTTGTATATTGCATCAATATATAAATAACTCACACAACTCAACATCAAAAAAACAAATATCCCAATTAAAAAATGGGCAGAGAATCTAAATAGACATTTTCCAAAGAAGACATACAGATGCCCAACAGACACAGGAAAAGATGATCACTATCACTAATCATCAGGGAAATGCAAACCAAAACCACAAGGAGATATCACCTCACACCTGTCAGATAGCTATTATCCAAAAGACAACAAACAACAAGTACTGTCAAGGATATGGAGAGAAGGAAACCCTTGCGCACTGTTGGTGGGAATGTAAATTGGTGCAGATGCTATGGAAGACAGCACAGAGATATCTCAGAAAACTAAAAATAGAACTACCACATGATCCAGCAATTCCATTCCTGGGTATTTACCCAAAGAAAACAAAAACACTAATTTAAAAAGATATATGCACCCTTATGCTCATTGCAGCATTATTTACAATAGCCAAGATATGGAAACAACCTAAATGGCCATCCACAGATGAATGGATAAAGATGTGGCATACATATACAACAAAATATTTCTCAGCCATTAAAAAAGAATAAAATCTGGCCATTTGCAACAATATGGATGGACCCCAGAGGGTATTATGCTAAGTGAAGTAAGTCAGAGAAAGACAAATACTGTATGATATCACTTCTATGTGGAATCTAAAAAACAAAACAAATGAACAAACATAACAACAGAAATAGAGTCATAGACACAGATACCAGGTGGTTGCCAGAGAGGAGAGGGGAGGGGGAGGGAGAGGGAGAGAAATAGGTGAGGGAGATTAAGAGGTACAAACTTCCAGTTGCAACATAAATGAATCATGGGTATGAAATGTACAACGTGGGAATACAGTCATTAAATATGTAATATCCTGTATGGCAACAGATCATAAATAGACTTACAGTGGTGATCATTTTGAAAAGTATAGAAATATCAAATCACTATGTTGTGTAACAGGACCTAACACAGTGTTGTAGGTCAATTATACTTCAAAAACAAACAAGCAAAAAAACTCATAGAAAAAAGATGAGATCTGTGGTTACTAGAGGCAGCAGGTGGGAGGAGAGGGAACTGGATGAAGGTGGCCAAGAGATACAAACTTCCAGTTATAAGATTAAATAAGTACTAGGCATGTAATGCACATCATGAGAAATATAATTAACACTGTTGTATGTTATATATGAAAGTTGCTAAGAGTAAACCCTAAGAGTTTTCATCACAAGGCAAATTTTTTTTTCTATTTCTTTGATTTCATATCTATATGAGATGATGGATGTTCACTAAACTTATTGTGATAATCATTTCATGATGTATGTAAGTGAAATCATTATGCTGTACACTTTGAACTTACACAGTACTGTAAGTCAACTATATTTCAATAAAACTGGAAAAGAGAAAAAAATGAACTTGATTCATACCTCACACCACATATAAAAATCAACTCAAAGTGGACTCTAGACTTCAATATAATAGCTAAAACTATAAACCTCTGGAAGACATAGAGAATTTTTGTGACTTTCTGTTAGGCAAAGTATTCTTACATACTATACCAAAACACAATCCATTAAAATACACACACATGTATCTCATCAACACTGAGACTTCTGCTCTTCCAGAGAAATGGTTAGTAGAATGACAAGACAATGCACCGACTCAGAAAATATTTTTTAAAAACTAAATATCTGCTAAAGCACCTGTATCCATAATATATAAAGAAGTTTCAATAAAAAGAAAGCAGAAGTCTAATAAAAAGTGGGCAGAAGATCTAAAGAGACATTTCACCAAAGAATGTGTACCAATGACAAATAAGCACGTGAAAGATATTCAATATCGTAAGTCATTAATTTTCATATAATCTAAAACTACAATATCACTATTATAATATCTAAAATTAAAATGATTTCCTATACCAAGTGTTGGTGAAAATATTAAGCTGCTGGAATTATTGACTGCTGAGAACAATTTGGCAGTTTCATAAAAAGTTAAATTTACACCTACCTTATGACCCAGTAATCCTATGCTTAGCTATTTACCCAAGAAAGATGAAAGCAAGCATCTATATAAAGACTTATACGTGAAAGTTCATAGCAGCTGTTTTTGTTTTGTTTTGTTTTATTTGTTTGTTTGTTTTTGTAGTAGCAAAAAACTGAAGCAACCCAAATGTCCATCAACAGGTGAAGAGATAAACTGTAGTATATCCATACGATAGACTATCACTCAGCAACAAAAAAGAATGAGCTACTGATATATGCAACGACATGGCTGAATCTCAAAATAATTAGTAGTGAAAAAAGAACCCAGATTGAAAAGCATATATCGTGTATGATTCCATTTATATAAAATTCTAGAAATTGCAAAGTAATCTATAGTGAAATAAGGCAGACTAGTGGTTCTCTGGGTGTTAGCGAGGTAGATGGGGCAAAAGGGAAGGATTACAAAGGGACTCAAGGAAACTTTTGTGGACAATGGCTATGTTTACTCTCTTGATCATGGTCATCACCACAGGTGAATAAATGTATCAAAATTTATCAAATTGTGCACTTTAAACACGTTCATTTTATTATATTTACCTTAAAAAGTTTTTTAAAAACTTAAAAGCAGAAAAAGAAAATTGAGTGGAAAAAAATTTTATTAAGGAAGGATAAGTCTCAAAACAGAGAAAACAGGAAGATGTGACAGTATCCAAATTAAAAGTATTATTGTCCTGTACTGTATTAAGGATTTGGCAGATGGAATGGAGAGAAGTAGATAGATTTGAAAACATATTTATTGAAGTCTAGTAATAAGGAGTTGGTATTTGGTGGGGTGGTGTGAAAAGATCAGTAAAGAATGATTCTAGGTTTGGGGTCTGGATTGCTAACTGGCTGGAACACCAGTGGAGGGGCAAGACTTGGCAGGAGAACATGAATTTAGTTTTTAATATGTTGAACTTGAGATACACAAATATAGAAATGCCCAAAAGGTATTTGTGTAATGGCTTGAAATTCCATAGGGTGAGGTGGAATCTTAAGTCCTCAGCAAATGGATGATAACTGAAACAAAGTATTAGTTGGTTAGCTCACCTAATAGCAGTGAGTTAAGATATGATTTAAATGCTGAGGTCTAAACCCTAAGAGACACAATATTTTATGGTTGGGTAGGGCAGAGGATCTCACAATATAAATAGAAATTTATTTTGATAATCCAACTCTCAAAACATATACTTAGAAATTATAATTCAGAGTCAAAGAACTTTCCAATCATTTAAAAACATGAAGTCCACCGCAGCTCACTATAAGCTGGTAGACATTCTACTCTGGTTATTAGTTAGGAGAACTCTGTAATGGACATTTAGGCATGCAGACAATTCAGTAAACCCCACAATAACATCTGCACTTAGAGTAACTCTGCAGTAAATGGCTCTTGTTTTAGACTTTATACTAATTATGACAGATAAAATCATGTTGCTAAGGGGGAAAATTGGAAGAATTCCACATGGCATTTTTAGCCTCATAAATTTGAAATGAGAGAATTTTTCAACCATATTACTGCTAATTTTTAGCCTGCCCACACCTGGTATAATATTCTATGTTACATTTAAGTAGCATACTTGGAATTATTAATACCAGCTTTGACTGGAACCAATATAATGACTTGAGATTATCTTTCATGTGCCCTGAAATTTAAAAAAATTAATAAGTCAAGTGACAGACACATAAATGTGGCCATTATGTTTTCATGAAAGATATTTCCATGGATCATATTATAAATATTGAGCAGGAAAGCTATAATTCTGGTCTTATATATAAAGCTAAAATCAAAAATAAAAATGCAAATAAATGATTAATAATCCATTATATATTAACTACCAAAAATACATTTATAAAAGCTCACACATTTCACTCCTCGGAAAGTTCTAATCAGATTCCATTAGCTCCAATTTTAGAAATCCCTATCTTGGTTAACTGGTTTACTGCCCAAAAGCAAATTAGAAGCAATAAGCTATCTGTAGACAGGCCCTCATTTTGAGACAAGCACTTTAATGGCAGAAAGCTGTGATGAGAGATAAAGAGAAATTTCTTTTTAAAAAGAAGCTTTAGAAAATAGAAATCAGAACTCCAAGTAGACCAGTTATGGCCATTTAGTGCAGAGTAAGCAACATGCTATATTATATTAGGCTCTGATAGTTGCACTATACAGTGAATAATAAGTATGATAGTTCCCAAAAGGTTAAATATAGTAACATTATGTGAAGTTCATTTTTAAAAAGATTTTAGTAGAGCTAAAATTGGTTAACAGTATGATTCCACTGTTTATGTTTTGCTTATGTGAAGTAGTTTATTTTCAAGTAATGAAAGTTCTGCCTTAAAATAAAACCCATTCATGAGAAGGAATCTTTTTAAAGACCACTGATGATTTCAAATATAAACTACTTATTAACTGACAGCAAGTTTACCTCTTTGTGTCACTTAGAACTCCTTAATTTTCACCTAGTATCATAGTGTAGAACTATTCCTGCCCCTGTTAGATTATTACCTCCTTGAAGATAGAGGTTAAATATCAGACACTTGATTGGACAGCTACGTGTAAAGCAATGAGATGAGAACATTCGCTCACACCATATACAAAAATAAACTCAAAATGGTGTAAAGACCTAAATGTAAGACCTGAAACCATAAAATTTCTAGAAGAGAAAACAGAACACTCTTTGACATAAATCATAGCAATATTATCTTGGATCAGTCCCCTAAGGTAAAAGAAATAAAAGCAAAAATAAACAAATAGGACTTAATTAAACTAAAAAGTTTTTCACAGCAAAGAAACCATCAACAAAACAAAAAGACTACCTACAGAATGGGAGAAAATATTTGCAAATGATGTGAACGACAAGGGGTTAACATCCAAAATATACAAATAGCTCATACAACTCAATATTAAAAAAACAAACAACCCCATCAAAAATATGGTTAGATCTGAACAGACATGCATCCAAAGAAGACATACAGATGGCCAACAGACACATGAAAAGATGCTCAATTTCACTAATCCTTAGAGAAATGCAAATGAAAACCACAATGAGGTATCACCTCACACTGGTCAGAATGGCTATCATAAAAAGTCTACAAATAAATGTTGGAGAAGATGTGGCGAAAAGGGAACCCTTGTGCACTGTTGGTGGGAATGTAAATTGGTGAAGCCACTATGGAAAACAGTATAGAGATTCCTCAAAACACTAAAAAATAGAACTACATATGATCCAGCAATTCCATCCCTGGGTACATATCTGAAAAAGTGAAAACTCTAATTCAAAAAGATACATGCACCCTAATGTCCATAGCAGCATGATTTACAATAGCCAAGATATGGAAGAAACCCAAGTATCTATCAACAGATGATTGGATTAAGAAGATGTGGTGTGTATACACACACACACACACACACACACACACACACACACACACACCATGGAATATTACTCAGCCATAAAAAAGAACAAAATACCGCCATTTGCAGCAATATGGATGGACCTGGAGAACATTATGCTTAGTGAAATAAGTCAGAAAGAGAAAGACAAATGATGTATGGTATCACTTATATGTGGAATCTAGAAAATAATACAGATGAATGTATATGTAAAACAGAAACAAACTCACAGATACAGAAAGCAAATTTGTGGTTTCCAAAGGGGAGAGGGATGAGGGCAAGGACAAATTAGGAGTATGG
This sequence comes from Lipotes vexillifer, assembly GCF_000442215.2. NCBI lineage: Eukaryota > Metazoa > Chordata > Mammalia > Artiodactyla > Lipotidae > Lipotes > Lipotes vexillifer. The sequence continues at coordinate 1,670,822 of NW_006769306.1, forward strand.
AATTAACAGATAAAAACTACTATATATAAAATATATAAGCAACAAGGATATACTGTATAGCACAGGAATTATACCCATTATCTTGTAATAATCTATAATGGAGTGTAAACTGCAAAAATAGTGAATCATTATGCTGTACACCTGAAACTAATGCATTATCGTAAATCAACTATACTTCAATTAAAAAAAAAGAACAGGAAATGAAATAAATAAATCAGACACTTGAATTCATCCTCGTATCACGTACCCTCCAGTTGCACTCTGTATTGCCTAACATGTATATAAGTGCTGAGTAAGTGAAGAAAAATGACTTACAATATACACATCTACATCCTTTATACTTTTAGTGATAATTAATAGTTTCAAAACCTACATTTGGATAACACTTTAAAGGTAAATTTACATAATGAAATAACTAAATAGGATTTAATCTCAAAAATTCAAATTAGCTGGGAGGAAAGTCAGTTCAAATGGGTGAATGAAAGTATGAATTATTGAATATCCTTAAGGAAATACAGAATAGACAGAAGCTAATGCTGTGGATTTCCAGGACACATACCCATAGATTGAAATTGTTTGTTATAATTCAATTATATATCATATAATTTTACAGTTTTTGGTAGATTGCAATTTAAATTTCATGGAAAAGACTTTAAAAATAAAGTTTTACTGTAATACGCTCCTTTACTAAGTCTTTTTAAATTTCTAATTAATGGGGTGGGGGGTGTCAAAAATAAATAGTTTTGCCCTATGTATTTTCAAAAACCATAGGTTTTGGCACTCGAAGGAAATTTCCATTTAATTTATTACAGGCTTCCCTCAGAGATATTTTGGGTTTGGTTCCAGACCACCACAGTAAAGTACTACCTCAATAAAGCTAGTCACACAATTTTTTTCTATTTCCCAGTGCATGTAAAAACTATGTTTACACTATTCTGTAGTCTCTTAAGTGTTCAACAGCTTTGTATCTAAAAAAACAATGTACATACTTTAATTTATAAAAATATAAAACAAACACAAAAATTACAATAGCAACAAAGATCACTGGTCACAGATCACCATAATTCAGAGAAATATTTTGAGAATTACCAAAACGTGACACAGAGACATGAAGTGAGAAAATGCTGTTGGAAAAATGACGCCAATAGATTCACTCAAGGCAGGATTGCCAAAAGCCTTCAATTGGTAAAAAACACAATTTCTGCAAAGCACAATAAAACAAAACATAATTAAACGAGTTATGCCTGTATTGTATATTTTATTTTCAAGGCAATTTGTTAAATAAGATTTAATTTTTAAACTTTTGAGAGACATCTATATAAATGTGTTCACAACTCCAATCTTATATTTGTTTTGAAGAATATTTTTATTATCTCTATGTAATACTCATGCTCAGGTTTAGGGTTCAATCACAGTATATTTAAAAATGCTTTAGGATTTATTCAGAAACAAATCAGTAGTTGAATATCATTAATTTCATTAAAATAATAAACATTTTTCTGATTAATTATCAAACATTTGTCTTTTTTTTGATGCCTATAATGAAATACTATAAAGAGTTAGAGAGTAGATTTCAGTTGATAAGACAATGCCATACAACTCTAAGTTTGATATGCAGGTGCAGGTTCTGAGTTATAGAAAATGAGATAATTTCTGAATAACAACAGACAAATTCTCAGAATTCAGTCACACCAGAAGATGATTAGAAGTTTCCCATGTATAACAGAAAGTTCTTTCATATCTGAAGCAGGGACAGTTGGTAAACATAATAAGCATTCTAGTGTAACTCATGGAGGAAAGAGATAGCAAAAGTCAGAGAGCTGAGTCAGCTTGATAAGCAAATAGTCAATCACTTAATAAACTCTTTTCTTGTTAAGTCCATTAAGCTCTTTTATTAATATAACAATGCAGGTGATGCTGTTTTGAATAGAGAATTATTTGAGCAGGCAGGGCAGGGACTAATCTATTCACTCATTCATTCAATACTAAGTGCCTAAAATGTGCCAGTCACTGTGCCAGAAGCAGAAGCTATAAATGAGAATATGACATTCTTCCCTTAAAAGTTGTATTGTCATCCATGAAAGAAATGGTTGATAAACTGGACTTCATTAAAATTAAAAGGTTCTGCCCTGCAAAAGTTGATGTCAAGAGAATGAGAAAACAAGCCACAGACTTGGAGAAAATATTTGCAGAAGATAAATACATGTGATAAAAGATTGTTATCTAATACATACAAAGCATTCTTAAAACTCAACAATAAGAAAATGAACAATCTGATTTAAAAATGAGCAAAAGACGTGCACAGATACCTCACCAAAGAAGACATGCAGATGGAAAATAAGCATATGAAAGAATGTTCAACATACTATGTCATTTGGGAAATGCAAATTAAAACAACAATAAACAATCACTGCACAACTAGTAGAATGGCTGAAATCCAAAACACTGACAACACCAAATGCTGGCAAAGATGTGAAGCAACAGAAACTCTCATTCATTGCTGGTTGGAATGCAAAGTATCTCAGACTGTTAGGCAGTTTCTTACAGAACTAATCATATTCTTACCATATGATTCAGCAATTGCACTCCTTGGTATTTACATGGATGAACTGAAAACTCGGGTCCACACAAAAGCCTGCACATAGAGGTTTATAGCATCTTTATTCATAATTGTCAAAACTTAGGGGCAACTGAGATGTCCTTCAGTAGGCAAATAGATAAATAAACTGTGTTACATCCAGACAGTGGAATAGTATTCAACACCAGAAATAAATTAGCTATGAACCAGTAAAAAGACATGGAGAAACCTGAAATGCATATTACTAAGTAAAATATTCAAACTAAAAAGGCTTCAAATATATACATATTATATGATTCTAAAATATGACATTCTGGAAAAGGCAAAACTATGGAGAGAGTAAAAAATTAGTGCTTGCCAGGGGACTGGAGGAAGGAAGGACAAATAGGCAGAGCACAGATGACTTTTAGAGCAGTGAAACTATTCCACCAACTATGCAATAGTGGATATTTGACATTATACACTTGACAAAACACATGAAACGTACAAACACCAAGAGTGAACTCTGCCAGGACTTCCCTGGTGGTGAAGTGGTTAAGAATCCACCTGACAATGCAGGGGACACGGGTTCAAGCCCTGGTCCAGGAAGATCCCACATGCCACGGAGCAACTGAAGCCGTGCAGCACAACTACCGAAGCCTACACGCCTAGAGCCCGTGCTGTGCAACAAGACAAGCCACCACAATGGGAAGCCCACGCACCGCAACAAAGAGTAAGTAGCCTCCGCTCACCACAACTAGAGAAAGCCCGCGTGCAGCAATGAAGACCCAACACAGCCAAAAATAAATAAATAAATAAATTAGTTAATTAAATAAAAAAGAGTGAACTCTGCCAACCATTAAAATAAAGCAGGCAGTAATTTTAGCAGCAAAACGGGTTTACCTGGGATAACAGAGGAATTGCAATTCAGGACATGCAAGCTATGGAAAACCACAGGCAAGTCCAGCAAACAAAGGAGGGGAACATCACTTTATAGGGGAAAAAAGAAAGGAGAAAGTTGGGAGAGGCTGCTTTGAACAAAAGTTGATCGGAGGAAAGCATGAGTTCAGGGTGGTGACAGTTTCTCATTGGCTGAGTGGTGATAGTTTCTCATTGGTTGGGGCTGCTTCTGGGCAAGGAGAAAATCTTCCTTTCTCTTGTTGGAGTCGTAAAGTAAATCTTTCTTTCTCCTTCTTCCCGTTGGACATGCAAGGTACATCTCTTCCTGTTTTGGGGCTGCAGATGGCAACACGTGGTAGTGCATGAGAGCTCCCCCTTCAGGGCTTCCTGATTCCATTTTAAATGAGGTCTCCCTTTATTAATGTTCACAGCTCTCATGTAAACTCTGGACATTGGATGATGATAATGTGTTACTGTCGTTTACGAATTATGACAAGTGTACCACTCTAGTGGGGGAAGTGTTGATGGTGGAGGAGTTTGTGCATGTGTGGGGGGCAGGGAGTATATGGGAATTCTTTATACTTTCCACTCAACTTTGCTGTGAACTTAAAACTACCCTTTAAAAAATAGTCTATTAAAAAAATGTAGTGGCTATTACAAAATGCAGACAAGTAATCAAATGATGGCATTATAGGGTCTTATATGTTATGAGGGAGGCATATAGTGGATACCATGGGAGCATAGCAAAAGGCAAGAAAACATCCATTCTGATTGGAGAGGCAAAGCAAGGGACATCAAGGACGGATATCTCTGCTTATTTCCAAATTCCCTAGAGCTGGAAAATAATTCAGACAAATCCTAAGCATGTGTAGAAAAAGGAGGAAAAATTAGGCAAAATCCTCTTAAAAAAGAAGAAAAATATGTGTTTCTAAACCAAAAAAGGGCATTTGGCTATTTACACAATTCATAATGTCATTACAAAAAACAAACAAAAACAGAAAAAATCAAGCTAATTCCTAAGGAGGTATTAAATCTAGATGCTAAGCTAGAAAGAAAATTCACTGAAGGGCAAAAATGTTTCCAAGTTTAATGAAAAATATAAACCCAAGAAGCTCAATAAATACCAAGGACAAGAAACATGAGAAAATTACACCAAGGTAAACCAGAATCAATGATGTCACCAAACCACTGATCAAGTCTTAAGAGCTGCTGGAGAATAACACATTGTACACAGAAGAAAATGAGGATGAAAGCAGATTTCTCATCAGAAACAATGAAAGCAAGACAACAGTGAATCAACTTTTTAAAGTACTAAAGAAAAGCTTGTCAACCAAGAATTCTATACTCAGTTAAAAAAAATTTTTTTTAATGAAGGTGCTGAGAGAATTAATCACCAGCAGACTCTAACTATGAGAAATGTTAAAGGAAGTCCTAAAGGCAGAAGGAAAGAATACCAAATGGAGATATGGATCTACAAAGAAGAATAAAGAACACTGGAATTGATAAGTACATGATATATATATAATTTTAATAATTTTTAATAATTTTAATTATTATTTATATCTTTTTAAAAGATAATTATTTAAGAAAAATTAATAACAATGTGTAGGGCTTATAATATATGTATAAGTTAACTGTATAATAGTTAATGAAATGAATTATATGATAACAATAGCACATACACCAGGAAGGGAAAAACAGAAATATACTATTGTATGATGAAATGGTACAAGGTCATTTGAAAATAGACTATGATGAATTAAAATTGTATGCTCTAAACCCAAAAGCAACAGCTAAAATAAAACAAAGAGTTACCACTAATGAGCCAACAAGGAAGTTAAAATAAAATCATTTTTTAAAAATCCTCAGTTAATCTAGAAGAAGATAGAAAAAGAGAGAAAAGGGAACAAAGAACATATGGCATAAATAAAAAACAAATAGCAAGATGGTAGATTTAAACCCAAACATATCAGCATTTACATTAAATATAATTAATCTAAGCACCTTAATTAAAAGGCAGAAATTGTCATATTAGATAAAAAATGCAAGACCCAAATATATGCTGTCTATAATAAATCATTTTTAAATATACAAATGCAGACAGATTAAAAGTGAACACATATTTTTTTTAAAATGCCATGCTAACATTAATCAAAGGAAACATGGAGTGTCTACATTGATATTAGACAAGATGAATTTCAGAGCAAGGAATATTAGCAAGGCTAAAGAAAGTCACTTCATGAAAGGGTCAATTAATCAACAGGGTGTAAGAATCTTACACATTTATACATCTAACAGAAGAGTTTCAAAATACATAAAGCAAAAACTGATGGAACTGCAAAAAGAAAAAAATCCAACATTTCAGTCAGACATTTGACTATCCCTCTTTCAGTAATTGATAGAACAAGTAGACAGAACGACAATGAGAACATGGAAGATTTGAACAACACAAACTTGATCTAATTGACATTTATAAAGCATTCAACTCAACATCAGCAGAATACTCATTCTTTTCAAGTGTACACAGAACATGTACCAAGAGAAAATATATTCTAAGTTGCAGAGAGCTGTATTCTGCATATTAAAGTGAGACAATTTGTGCTGTTGGGGACAGAAAATGAGGTAAAGAGAGGGCAACGTGGAGGGAAGTCAGAGGCTAGAACCTGATTTGGAAAAAAATAGCTAAAGAACTCGATACAGTCAGATAAATCTAATATCCAATTCCAAGTTATCTGTATTGTATATGCCCCTTCCCTTCGCTGGGTAACCCCAAATCTCAGTGCATGTCTTGTAGTCACAGTTGCCTCTTGTGAGCAGTATGAGGATAAGGAAGACATAGAATAAAGGAACAGGAAATGCTCCCATATTTGATTTGAAGCCAGGTCAGAGGTAAAGAAGCAGCCTCAAGATGCAGAGTAATGAGAATTCAACAAAAGCAGGAAACTGGAGTCAGAAGTGGCTAGCACAAATATATTTGCAGAAATCCTGAGGGCATTGGACTTGCCATAAAACACAGTGGCAGAGTTTGGCCTGACCTTATCCTGATGCTTAGGAGCAGCATGACCCCAGGGAACATCTGTTTTACATTCCCCCCACCCCCCGCCCCCAACCAGTCCCCACGAGAGAAAAGAAACAGTATAAATCTACTTCTCTGTTGTTAGGAATGATTCCAAAGCTCTCTACCTAGAGGACAAAAGTGGTTACAAATTGTTTTTAAGTAACATTTCTATTATACATCTATCCTCCAATTTAATTTGAGCACAGTATCTCAAAGCCCCAGCAACAAGTTGACACCAGCGAGAAAAAAATGGATACTATCTCCAGGGAGGGAGAGCAGGTATGTAAACAAGGACTTACTGCCATGGATGTACCTGAAGGCTAAACCCCAGCTGCTTTTGTGTCTCTGCCTCCACATATTTTTGACATTCTTTGAGTGATAACAGTACAGGAGCAGGGAAATGCAAATCAAACCCTCTTCTTGGCTGGCTAACATAGGCAGAGAATAAAACAAAATGTGAGCGTTAGGATAGTGATAGCATACTCAGACTGTTTTAAAACATCTCCTTCATAGAGGGGAGGGCTTGGGGACTCAGTCACCTGGAGGAATTCAAGAGGATATTTGACAAAATTCTCTGCATTTAAATTTTTGAGAGATACTGAATCTTGGTACCACTCATCAGTTTCCACTGGTCAGTCTCCTTCTGAAAGTTAAAATGTTCCTTGGTCTCCTTGCTTGGATCAGAAGGTTGTCATACAAAGAACATCTGAGCACCCAAGGCTCCCACAATCAACAACTGCAGTGGGACAGAGGTGGTAATGAAGCCCAGGTCCCAGAGCAGGGAGGATCTTTTAACAGTCTGAAATTAGATATGGCACTGCTGCTGATGAAGCTGTCTTTTTACTTGTCTGTATTGGCCAGATTATCACCCCATAAAGGTGGTGAAACTGTTTAGGTCACTCACGTTGTGTCTCCAGTACCTGGCACAATGCCTACCTAGCACAAGAAAGTGCTTAATAAATTGCTGTAGAATTGGATGGTGGCCAAATTCAAAGAGTATTAACAAGTCTGGAATAAAACAACAACACACACACACACAAAAATGGTTTATGATTCCAGCCATGGTAGAAGCTTCAACCACCAAGTGGTACTAAATCAGGGTCCCTCTGAGAGATGGAGTTGCGATGTTTCCCAGCTATCAAAGCAGGACAATTCCTTAAGCTCCAGTGACATGTGGCCAACAAGGGTAGTTAATGTTGTAGAGATTTAGAGAAAGCATTTGTGGGTTCTTTCTCAGCATAGTAACAAAGTTCAAATTGTTGGCCATCTGTAAAGTAAGCAGAAACTTTTACAAATGATCTCCTTCCTCTTTCTGGGCCTTTTTTACCATCCTTTTCCAGCACTGAACTCCTTTTTCCCTACTCTGCTACAGCCAACTTCCTCGTCATTATCCTGCCCTCACCTAAATAAGCCAGATCCACGTAACCACCAGCCAAATAATAGTAAACATTTCCTATTTTAAAAGATACCAATTTGGTAAATACATTTTCAGCAAGGTGTTCTGACTTCTAAGAACTTCCTCTGTTACCCTTCTCAGGCATATGTGCATTTGCACTGAAGAAATCATATCTTAACTTAGGAGAATGATTGTAAATGGGGTTTTTTGAGAAATCAATGAACCTGGATTTTAAAATCTTTTAAAAAAGATGAAGGCCATATAACAGGAATTTTAATCCAGCATGAAAAGAATAAATTGTTTTCATTTAAAGTGAGTGGGAAAAAAAGAAACCCAATCTCTTTGATTTGTGGTGCTCCTTTTACTAGCCTTAAGACATTTAATCTATAAGAGCATTTTCAGTAGAATAACAAGAAATCTTAATTAAATATCTACTAAGATCACTGTAGAGTTTTGTTTCATCTCTAAGAAATCTGCACATAACCTTATGTGTGCTTCTTTATTGGACATTAACAGAAAATATAAATCATAGTGTGTCTTGTAAAAAGACTAAAACAAACATGGTACAGGATTCTCAATTTCCCCTCTGCCTTCAACCATGGCCTTTCCCCCCTTTTTTCCTCTCCCCTCCCAACTACACTTTTTTTTTTTTTTTTTGGCTACCTCACCTACCTCTGAACCTTGACTAACCGACAAACCACAAGGCTTGCAAAAACAGCCCTTAGAAAGTACTGCTCTGACAGTTATCGGACAGGATGACACCGACAATCCCAAGCCAGAAACATGAAAACCAGAACAATCTCCAACTGCAAGTTTTGCAGCAACTAAAGACACAAAACTACTTGAGCCAAACCACAAAGATACATATTCCCCTCTCTTCCTTACCTGATAAAACTCCCACCTGGCATCAATTCAAGAGTCACCCCGTCATCAGGTTTTCCCTGCTGTACATCAGATTAATAAAGCTTTTAAGGTCTATTTGAGTTACTTAATGTATTTTCCTTTGAAAGTCTTAATGTGAATATTAACATTCAAATATAAGCTTCTGTGCATTGAGTTATACAAAGTCACATATATCTGTCTGTTGCAGATTTTACCAAAACATCCTTTACCTCTTTACTAACTGGGGTCAAGATGTCAGGTGGGGCAGCACAGGGATTTGACTATGGTGTGGCTACTCATGGGTAGGTAATAGATGAATTTCTCCTTTATTCTATTTCTCCCCTTCATCTGAATTATCTTTCCCCAGTTTCCTTATCTTTGTAGTCTAAGATTATATCAAAAAGTCATTTGCCATGGATTCCTTAAGATCATTTATTAACCACTTTCAGACATGACAGGTCTACAAAACCTTCTGCTTTAACAGAATAAATCTGCTTATTCTTGAGCTACGACCAATCACAGAATCTGCATGCATGACAATTTTTTACTTGTTAAAATTTCCTACTTTTTATTCTGATGGATTCACAGACTCTTCAGAGTTGAAAAGGAGACTTTGAAAGTCATCATTCACTTGTACAATGAGATTTCCCATGTAACATACATAGTGATAGTAGCATCTTTACATTGCAAAATATGTATTACAATTTACAAAACATACACATATGCAGGCTTTCTGGTGTATGACATACAGAGACATCCAGCTTCTCCTTAAATATTATTTATAAGTGTGGACTCATTACATTTAAGGCTGTCTACTTATAGAAATGGTGCCAGCCAGTGACAGCAAATGTAATTCTTTGATACCGACAGCTGAATCTCAATTGTTCCGAACTCTCACCTGCACAACTATAAGAATTTTCATTTTTCACAGAAAATTTCTGGGAATCCTGAGTTTCTTATGGACTGTGGTCCTTGCTCATCACTCTAGCCAGCTTGCCTGAGATATTTCCATAGCAACTCCAGGCATTTCTACCAAGACTCTATTCCAACCTCAAACTCCATCCTATCACTGTCGCCATTGGCACTGAATGCCTTCACTGGAATCTCAGTCTGGAAACATGTGTCCTGCTTACAGAGGACGCTCCTTCTGTGTTATTCGCAGCCTCTCAGAGAGCTTGTGGCAAGATTGCCTGGACCCAGAATTGTTAAGGTGGGGTGGCTCTTTCAATTCACACACACAGTCACTTTCTCCTCAGGGCATAAACACACAGCCAGGATGGCTGGCTCAAGACAAAAAACAAGGTTAGCCACCACCAGATAACTAGAACTGTCATTGCTTTCCAGAAGCAATGAGCCTGGGCTCATTCTATTATTGAGCCTGGGCTATGCTTGATCTTTTTTTTTTTTTTAGCATCTTTATTGGGGGTATAATTGCTTTACAATGGTGTGTTAGTTTCTGCTTTATAACAAAGTGAATCAGTTATACATATACATATGTTCCCATATCTCTTCCCTCTTGTGTCTCCCTCCCTCCCACCCTCCCTATCCCACCCCTCCAGGCAGTCACAAAGCACCGAGCTGATCTCCCTGTGCTATGCGGCTGCTTCTTGATCTATTTTTATGATGAGTCCTCTCTCAAGGCCACCTTTGTCTTCTCTTGCAGTCTTTGACAGAAGCAGTCCTGTCAGTAATACATTTTACAATATGCTTGAAACTTAGTTTTGGACAGTATTGATCTTTCTCTCATCCAGGAGGCAAAGGATCCTAAACTCCTTTCTCAATCGATGAATATAATTGAAAACTCAGGAGAAGAACTGTTGTTTGGGTTATTCACCAGAAATCCCAGCTTCTGCCAGGTCAATCCTCCTTTTTATATTTCTTCTTAAAAAAATTCTGCATCTTATTATCTCCTATCCTTTCATTCAAGTTGTGCCCTCTGCAGAAGACTAACTCCTTGTGAAAGTCCATTCAGACCCTAGCTACCAAAGATCACTCACTCTTTTTCAACCTGGATACACCGATTCCTTCCCCTTTCTCATAGAAAACAGCTGGTGGATCACTTCTCAGGCTGGCCACAACCCTGGGATCTGCTCCAGTTGGCTGATGTGCCTCTTAAAATCCAGTGCTTCAGCTGAAGGCCAACTTCAATAGGGTATAGTTGGAGGTGTCCCTTTCTTAATCTGGGTACCATATTTCTATCAAAAACTCCTAAGACTGGGGATTTTGCCCATCTCTCAATACCAGGCAGAACCTGAACTAGTACTTTTAAACTTTATAAAGGTTAAGTTCACTCTAATCAGCCCACACCACTTTACTTGACAAATTCTAGTCAAAGTCACCAGTGACGGTCATTTGCTAAACCTAGTGATCAGATGCAACACTCATATATATGCCCAGTTGCTCTCTGGCCATCCCCACTAACAGGTATCTCAGACTTAACATGCTCAAAAGTGAAACCCTATTATTTCCTCTGCTAACATGCCCCACCCACATTCTTCCTCACTGGAGTTTCTCAATTATTGTTAAGGTCCTCCTTCCAGTTGCTCAGGCCAAACACCTTGGTGTTATCCTCGGATGCTCTTTACATATCCCTTGTTTAATTCATCGGTAAATCTAGGCAGCTCTTCCTTCAAAGTATATCCAGAATTTCTGCAAGTACATCTCACCTCCCCCTCCAGTGCTGCCCTGATTCGTACCATCTCTCACCTGGCTTAGTGCAGGAGCATCCTAACTGGTCTCTGCTTGTCAACACAGCAGCCAAAATGAGCCTGTTAAAACACAAGCCAGCTCATGGCACTCTTCCCAATATCCTCTGACAACTTGGCATCTCTTTCAGAGTAAAACCCAAAAAGTCTTTATTATGGCCTACCGAGCCCTGAAAGCCCTGCCTTCTCCTCACCTCTTACTGCCCTTCCCTGACTCTCTCTGCTCCAGTCACCCCAGCTTCCTTCTGTTCTTGAACAGGAGAAATGCCTCCTGCAAGGTTCTTCCCACAGACACCCAAATACCCTGCTTCCTCACCTCCTTCAAGTTTGCATTCAAATATCATCTTATTCAAAAAAAGAACTGGAGTTCTAATGGACTAGTACTAAAAATTATTTCCAAGAATAGGTAAAACTCTTTTTTTTTCTACAGTATTACCCATTAGAATGTTTTAGTATTTCAGGATGAGAAAGAGACTTTTAGAATTGTTTAGAATTCTAATTAAAAAAAAAAATTAACCAAGGCATGTTAGATTTCTACCTTTTGATATTTTACAATGGCATTACAGTTCCCTAAGTCTAATATTTGCCTTTTCTTTTCTAAAATGTTCTTAGGTGATTTGATTGGCTAAGATCCCCTCGTCAGATGCCCACTCTGCATTGCTGGAAGTTCCACCCTTGCCTCAGTGGATGTCTAGAGCTTCCCACCTGCATACCTCTCTGCACTCTGGCCCCTCCACTGAGATCATCCCTGCTCCCGCACCCATAATGCTGAAAGTCTCCCTGTACTCTGTGACCCAGATCAGATGCTACTTCCTCCAAGAAGCTTTCTCTGATCTCTCCTGCCAAAAGGTACCTCTTCTTCCAGGGAAACTACAGCATTGATTTGCACTTCTTAGTGTGTCTGTTCTTGTATGTGACCTTTTGACGTGACTCATGTCCCCTAAATAGCTATTATGTGTTTCCTGACATTGGATTTTATTTGCTGTTTTAGTCCCTGCAGTGCTTAGAAGTACCTCACATAAAATGAGATTTCAATAAGATGTTCATTGAATAATTAGGTAAAAATGGAATGAGTAATAAGTAAAATTAAGACACCTTCTTAAACTGCCCTGTTTTTAATTATCATTGTTTTAATTAAACCTATTCAAATAAGAGTGTCATTATCTTAAATTAATATTAATGACAGTAGTATTTGAATTGCCTCCAATCATTTTAAGGTCATTATTTAAAATGTGTTTTAATTATTAGAAAAATATCTACTACTAATATTTTCCTTGGCTTTTTATTTTCAGGAGTGGTTGCATTTATATAAAACATATCGAATATATACAGGCATCTAATATAAATATGTCTATATATATTAGATACGGATTCATATGTATAAATATTCAGCAGTGGTCATCGTCTCAGCAAAGAACATGTACATAAGCACAGGTTATATTTTCTTTGTAGGTTGTGTATGTTTGTGTGTTTGTGTGGGCATCACATAACTTTTCAAGTAGGACTATTGATCAAAGATGGGAGTAACTAATATAAACACCCTTAGGCATTTCCGAGGACCAGAATACTTTGAAGTATTTCAGCAAGAACATATTGACCTCTTTGGGGAAAAGAACTGTGTGCAGCAATCAGACATGACTATCTAATGTTGAAGATCAAAGTGTATTGACTGAAATCTGCAGTTACCATAGCTACTGAGCCCTGTGAAGTTACTGTAGTTCTCTTATTGCAAGCACAAGATTTACAGTTAAGACCTGCTTTATTGACTAGAAGGGTTATCTGTTCATTAAATCTGGGATTTTACTGGAATGATTTTCAGCCCACATTGTTTACTAAATTGAATCCGATTCAGTGAAATTAAAATTAAAATGCAACATTCTCAAGGTACACACTTATCATCTACTCTATCAGTCTTTTAAGGATGTGTAAAATATCCTAAGAGCAACTCCAGTCCTAGAAGATAAAATGTTCATGAAGTGTTTTCATATGGAGCAGGTTCTCAGTTGACTGTAATGCCTGAAACAGGAGTCCTGTGGCAAAGTTGACAAGTAAGACCAAGCCAATATGTCTCAAACTGCCTCCCACAAAAATAGCTTAATGTCTTTTCCCTGGTGACACCTAGTGGATTTCCGAAGCTAGGTTTTGAATCCCCAAATCTCAATCATCAGAACATGTCTGGTTATCTAAAGCTACTTTCTGAAACCTTCCTTCAAATGAGGATTTTTAAAACAAAATCCTACCCTTGGCTGCCTTATCTACAATTGACCTGGTTTTCAATTTCTTATTAGATCTATTATTCTAAAAAACATTTCATTTATTCATCTAATTTCTGAATAAATATTTGCCTGTTGAGCCACTGCTCCCAATGAGATATTTTTGTAACTAAATGGGTGTGGTTGGCAGAGAGGAAAACTGAAGATGAAGCTAGTTAGTAAGTCTCCAGTCACTTGCTGTGTGAGTAACTGGATTCCACCCCCACCCCCCCCCAGTTATTAGTTGCCTTTATGTTCATAAATCTGCCCTGTATTGACTTTCTGGGGCCTTAGGGGAAGGAATTTCCAAAACTTGCCTTCTTGTTTATTGTACCAGATATCAAAAAATATGCAATAAGGAGAACAGCTAGATGGAAGTCCAAAAGCATGATTCTAGCAGCTAGGCCAGGTTTGAATTCTTGGTCATCTCAGCCTCAGTTTCCTCAACTGGAAAACAGAGAAAATAATAGTTTCCTCTTCATGGTGTTTCATAAAAATTTAATAAAGTAATATATATGAGGTTCTTAACTGAGTGCTTGACTCCTAAGTACTCAGAAAAGTTAGATTATTATTTTCAGGACACCTTATTCTGCTGAGAAGTCTTTAAAAGTAAGAAGGAAGAGAAAGAAAAGATGAAGAAAAAATTCTTTTGGTTCCAAATATAATTTAGAAGGTACAAGGAGGTCACTTCTAATTTTACTGTACAATCTCCTATTCCCCTCTGATCAGGCAACACATTTTAAGTTTTGTTCTTAGGAAACATTAGACTTTTGGAAAATGTCACAGTTATACTATAGAACTTAACAGAAATACTTCATAGTAATTAGAAACACTGACTACTTATTCAAGTTCAGATCATTTAGGACAAAATGAAATATTGAATTACAGTTTACTCTAGTTCCCCAACTGGGAAAAAAAAGAGTTTTATGCTCTCTTTTAAGCTCTTTTCTGGGGTGCCATCTGCAGCCTTAAAAACAAACGAAAAACAGTATAGTGCATGGGAACTCCAAAGCCAGGGGCCATAGCCATGGTTTCCTTACTAAGAGTGGCCTAAGTCCACATGGCCCTAACTAGATACACATATAAGTGTATGAAATTTGTGAGTAAGAAATAAAGTTTTTGTTCAATATACAAAAGCTCCATATCTCCATTTCCTTGCCTCCAGGCATCCTCTCTATTTGTTAATAAAGAAGAGCATAACATAATGATATGCAGCCATGTGATAAAAATCAGAATATATTGAATATCCATTTGGAGTATAACTCAGTATCTGTATCTGTTTAAAATACTGCCAAGTGTGATCGTCAAATAGAAATCAAGCTGGAAAAGTAGTGCACAGAAAATGTCCGTTTCCTCAGGTTAAATTAATTCATCCAATTGCTCACCCGCCCTTAAGTCAATAATTCCTTTCTCTTGCTCAGGTGATCCACAGCCTTTAGGCAATGCATTCTAGGACTGCGTGGGCAAATCCTGTATGTACCTTCCTAAGACTCTCTATTTAAGTTTTTATCTATACCAGTTACCTCTGCATCAAACCCAAGAAACAGTCAAACTGGAATCTTTATACCAAGTGTATATATATGAATCAAGAAAATGTATGAAAAAAATAAAGTTGCTATTGTGATAAATAGAAGTAGGAGCAAGCACTCTGTTCTACTAAGAATTAATATGTTTCTCAGCTGGTTCTTATTCTGAGAGAGCTTTGTTGTAATTTGGCAAGATTCAGGAATGCGGGAAGTTTTTTCCGGTTGGCCCATGGACAATTTTATATGGGGTAGAACAATAATTGCTGGCCAGAGTATTAAAGCCCAGAAGATAATTAAATAATGCAAAAGGAACAAAGTGGACTTTGCAAGCTGTGCTGCTACTTCCCAGTCTCTTGCTCTGCCGAGAATTCAGATCGCTACTCAGTGGGTTTATTATATAATCTTGCTGTGAACAACTTATAAACTATAACTGGGATTTTCATCTAAAAGAAAATAAAAATTTTAAGAGAAGTAAACTATGGTGTAGCCCCCAAATCTTCCAAATTAATTATACTGGAATAAATATATCTTCTCCTAAGTGCTGTGACTTGGTCTATTAGTTTAAATCCTGAAGAGGGTGAGGTTTTTAATGTATTCTCTTATTAGATTAAAATGGAATGTGTATGGGACCCAGTGGTTTTGTACACAGACAGAAACTTATCAGCAGATACTTTCTAAATAAGCTTAGATATTTTCTAAGTAAACTTCTAAAGTTAGTAGTGATTCCAAATATTTTTATGACTTCCCTAAATTTGTTTCCTTTTAATTCTAATTTTATAGATTTTAGTTATGTTTGAAATTAGAGTCCAGTTTAAATTTTTTTTCTTCCTGAAAACAGATTAGAAATTGTAACATAGGGACTCCAATGATTAAAAAAGATGACTGGAGCAACTAAAGCAAAAAGTCTTGAAGGTGACTTCTAGCAAATATCTGCTTTGAAATCCCTAGTTTAAAAATGTTGCCAAAACTACTTTTCCACTTTAGTTAGATAATCAAACAAAGCCTACAAAGAAAAATAAAAATGAAATGAGAACACTCCCATTAATCATTCAAATGAACCCAAAATGAGAAAAATTGAAAATAGTTCATTGGGAATTCCCTGGCAGTCCAGTGGTTAGGACTCCATGGTTTCACTGCCAAGGGCCTGGGTTCAATCCCTGGTCAGGGAACTAAGATCCTACAGGCTGTGTGGCACAGTCAAAAAAAAAGAAAATAGTTCATTAATATTTTTTTGTGTTTTAGAGTAATCATTTTTCTATTGAAACTGAGTTTGGGAGAGAGATCAAGATGGTGGAGTACAAGGACATGGAACTCACCTCCCCCCATGAACACATAAACTTACATTTACATGCAGAACAGTTCTCACTGAAAACTAACTGGACACTGGCAGAAGGACTCCTGTACAACCAAGGCTGTAAGAAAGATACACATGTTAACTGGGTAGAACAGGAAGAAACTGAGCTCAAGGACATAGATGGTATAAAATGTGTGTGTGTGTATATATATATATATATATATATATATATATATACACACACACACACACACATACACACACACACACACACACACACACACACACAGAGACATATTTTTATGTACTCAAAGAAATCTAAAGGAACTGAATTTCAAAGAAAGATGAGTCCTTCCAGGTTGGTCTAAGGTCAGTTACTACTTTCATCAATAGGAGTAATTGCCAAGTCTGTGCACAGGTAAGCAGAGTACCTTGCCTGCCATAAGCCATGGGGAGGGGAGTATTGGTACCTAAGAGAAGGAGAAATCAGCAAACCTTTTACTGCTCACATGAGCCTACTTGAAGGACTGGAATCTAGAGCAGTCCCAAATGCAGAACTAGTTCCGTCCAACTGCCATTGATTCTCTCCCACAAGTTCATGGTGGTTCAGGATGCTCTGTGCTGGGCTAGAAAGCAAAGAAAGATCTCTTGCAGTCCTAGTGGTGCACAGATTCCAAAGTTTCATTAGAGAGAGATGCTTGTATTACACATAACAGATATTGCCCTCAAGACATTTGGCACAAGAGGTGAACTGAACTTAATAAATGTGCAACACCATCTCAGACCTAGCTCAGCTCCTGACTGGATCAGAGAGATCATTCCCTCTCTAGGTATCTGACAGAGGAAAGAGCAGTCCCTCTCTGGGGAAAAAAAGATTTATTCTAGTTTCTATGGGTCTTTTAAACACAATATCTACCATACAATAAAAAATTATAAGCAAAGAAACTAGAGAAGGTAAAAGTTTTTTTAAGTTGATAGAAGCAAAACCACAGATGACTCAGATGTAGAAATTAACATACAAGGACTTTAAATTAAAACACAAAATTTTAAAGAATTTAAAGAAAAAGATGGAGAATTTCAGCAGAGAAATGAAGACTCTAAAAAGAATCAAATGGAAGTTCTAGAAGTAAAAATACAATATCTGAATTAAGGATTTGTTGGACAGGCTGAACAGTAGCCTAGATTCAGTAAAAGAAATAATTAGATAACTCATAGGTCAATAGAAATAATATAAACTGAACCACAGAGTTGAAAAAAGAACTTTAGAGACATGTGGGACAGTAACAAATGGTCTATAATTGGAATTCCAGATGGAAAAAAACCAGAGAAAATCCAGCAGAAGAATTATTTGAAGAGATAATGGCTGAGATTTTTCTCAAAATCAATGAAAGACATCAGCCCATAGATTTAAGAAGCTCAGGGAACCCTAAGCAGCATGAATAAATATTATGAAAACCATATCTAGACCTATACTGGCTATACTCCCCAAACCAAAAAGTAAATAGAAAAATTTTAAGTCAGATCACAAATTCACATTTTATTTAGAGGAACAATAATAAGAAATAAAGCTGAATTATCAAAAATAATAGAAGCTGGAAGCTAATGGATTGATATCTTAAAGTGTTGTATGGGGGGAAAAATCACACTAAAATTCTATACTTAGCATAAACATCCTTCAGAATTGAAAGTGAACTAAAGATATTTTCAGATGAACTTCAGATGAACAAAATCTGAGGCAATTTGTCACCAGCAGACCTGCCCTACAAAAAATACTAAAGAAATTTCAAGATAAAAGGAAATTATTCCAGATGGAAACTTGGACCTTCAGAAAAGAATAAAGAGCCCCAGAAATAAATATGTTCAATGACATTTTTAAATTTAAAATAATTGTTTTGCTGGTTAAAGTAATAATGATAATGTATTATGGGGTTTATATGATATACAGAAGTATATGAGATGAAATTACTTGCAGACACAAATAAGAAAGAAGCATAAACTCAACTACAGTGACTCATAGCTAGGCATAGCTGTGCCTTTGGTTATTTTATTGACAAATTAACTATTTGATCATAGAGAAACTCACATGTCAAAATTTTCTCACATAGGTAATATAGGAGTTGAATTGTCCTAGAAAGAATTCCCAAACTGAATTCCAGCCTATTGTTACCCAAACTGTTGTGTTACTACTTCCAAATCCCTTGTAGGTTTGGTGGGAGGAGGTCATGTAAATGAGGCTAGACAGGTAAGAAATGGGTATAACATGGAGGACCTCAAAGGCAGGCTTGGGTAATGGAGGGCTATTGAAAGCACTGGATCTGGTATGTGTCATGACCAGAAATGTGTTTTCTGAGGCTGCTGGAATTTCAAAATCAACTCTTTAGTATAAAGGAAAGCCACCAAATTCTTAAAGGGCTTC
The DNA here is from genome assembly GCF_000442215.2 of Lipotes vexillifer. Taxonomy (NCBI): domain Eukaryota; kingdom Metazoa; phylum Chordata; class Mammalia; order Artiodactyla; family Lipotidae; genus Lipotes; species Lipotes vexillifer. The sequence continues at coordinate 1,689,808 of NW_006769306.1, forward strand.
CCTGCTCCCACTAATTCTTTGAAGGAGAGACACTCATTTCTATCCCAATTTTCCTTCATCTATCCATGATGATGATCATGGACTGGCCCACCCAAGCTATACAAACCTTTTTTAAAAATCTACATGTTCGTTCTGATACCAAAAACTTTCCTTTTTTTTTTTTTTTTTTTTTTGCCACACCACGCAGCTTGTAGGATTTTAGTTCTGCCGACCAGGGATTGAACCTGGGCCCTCAGCAGTGAGAGTGTGGAGTCCTAACCACTGGACTGCCAGGGAATTCCCTACCAAAAACTTTCATTCATATGACTTTCCTCTCTGACTGTCCTAAGGGCCCCAAGTTGAGTTTCCAAGACAAATGATTTTTCTCTTTACATTACCTACTTTCATTAAATGTTATACCAAGTCCCTCTTTTTTTCAGAGACCCATTAAAGGTTTAACCTTTGAGTTTCTATCTTTTGGGGATCACAAATTTTTACTTTATTATGATTTGTTCATACGTGTGATTGTTTACTGAGTAATGAGATTTCCTTTAAGTTTCTTCTCTCTACCCAACTCTTTTCTTTCACCTCCTTCTATTTACCTTTGGTTATTTAGTACTTTTCCTTTGTACGTTTCTGTTGATCTTTCTATATCATCTTATTCTTTTCTTCCTTCCTCCCTTAGTTTTCTCTGGATTATATTACCCTTTCTCAACCATTAAAACTTTTCCTCAAATAGAGAAAAAAGTCTTAAGTTATAGCTCCTGAAGAGTCTAATCAGTAGGTCACAGAGAGGCCTACTAATCTGACTTATTAACTAGCAACCCAATTTTTTCTGTGCACAGTTAGGTTTAGAAAATGCTGAAGATCTGTCAAATTTAAGGTGTAGTACCATTAACACACTGACTTTTATGAGTATACCATGAGGAGCTTCCTTGAAGAAGAAACTATCAAGTATTAATTCTAGGAGGCCCACTTTCACCTCTGAAACCATGATCAATTTGATTGTTCAATTTTTTATTTTATTTTAAATGCTACTTTATTAATTTATTTCCTTTGCCTTTTTCTTCTGGTGCCTTGCCAGGGGTGTTTCTTATACTTTTCTTCTCTCCTCAGAGCTTATTCTTAAAAGCTGGTGTAGCAGCAACAAAAATACACCTCTCAGGTGTCTTCTTGGTGGGAGCATCATTGACTGCTGGCTGTGGCTGCTGCCTCTCTAGATCCATCCCTGTGTTTGTGCTGAGGCCATGCGTCCTCCAGGTTGCCCCCAGACAATGACTGAGCATGGTAGGGGTACTGATGCAGGCCCATTCCCACCAGATGCAGGACTCTTCCAAGGGGTGACATTAGCTCAAGGACTGCCCATCAGCCTAGCTAAATTTTTCAAGGAGAAGTCTCAGCCCAAGACTCTTCCTGTTCATTCCCCCCTTCCTTCCCTCTCTCCTTTCCTGGGGTCAGATCTGCATCATGGTCTGAAGACTCTCCCCACCTTCTCCTGCTCCCCCTCTTTATCCTTTATAGGCATCTCTCTACCTCTCCCCCAATAAATCTCTTACATTCCATCCTGATGATACGTTTCATGAAGTTTAAGGTGTTGTCAGCTTAACTATATCAACTGTTCCTCTCTGCTGCTCACACGATGCTAATACCTCTGTGACTAGCTCTCTGACCATATCCTGTGAAGTTTGTTTATATATTCTCTCTATAAAAATGGGCATTTGTTTAAAAACAAAAAAATCGTGTTTTATCCATATTTGAAATACTCTGAATACCCATATATATCACCAAGCAATATCCTCACCCAAAGCGCCTCCATTGGTAACTCTTAGAAGCCATCAAAATTGCACTTGGATGGTAATTAGCCTCATCCCCCTTTGCGAACAATCTCAACTGTATTCTCTGGAAGAAATCCCAAACCTGCCTGAAACTGTTGCAAGAATATTAGCTTGCCACTAAGATCTTTCAATTAAAAAAGAAAAAATGAAATGATCTAGAGCAACGGTTTTCAAACTTTAGTGGATGTTACAAATACTTGGAAGGATCTTTGAAACGCAGGTTGCTGGGCTCTACCTCAATTAAGGTTTCTAATTAAGTAGGTCTGAGGTGGGACTTGAGGATTTGATTTACTAATAAGTTCTCAGGTAAAACTGAAGCTGTTGATCTGGGACTCCTGCCTTGGGAATCACCAATCTAGAGCAATGATTCTCAAATGTCCAGGTGCAAAAGAATCCTTGGGGGACTTGTTTTAACTGCAAAGTCCTGGACCCCCCATCCCTGCAACTCAGCCCTTGATTGAATAGGTCTGCATAGATCTGAGACGTCTACAAATTTTACAAGCTCCCCAGGTGATTCTGTTGACAGTGGACAAAAGACTATTGTTTTAGGTTTTTAAAAAGCTCCCCAGGTGACTTAAACATTCGTTCAGGGCTAAAAACCAGTGCTTTGGTACTCTCTGATTTTCAAATGATTTGGCAGTACTTTTAACCATTCCACATTTTTGCTAGCCTTTCCCTCCTCTGCGTCTTGAACGGTTGGTCTCAGGCCCCCTATAAACTACAGCCTTACAGTGTTATCTGGCCAGCATTCTCCTCCTACCACCCCCTCCTACCCCTCCCCAATTACCACAGCCATCTCCCCTCATCACTACTGGCTGGTAGGCATCTGATCCATGCTAAGGCATTAAAACTTAGGAGCTATCAGCTGTTCTTGCCTACCTTGTAAAGGATATAAGCAATGGAAACCAAAGGTAAAGAACAAAAGACTAAAGATGACCTACAAGAGAGTAAAAATAAGAATATTAGAATCTCTGGATACAGTTGTTACTGAGCCACGAGTATAATCTAGTCTTTACTTCTGTGAGGAGTTTCATATCCTTAACAAAAATCCATATTTTTTTTTGTTTTTATTTTTGCTACACTCATTTGACTTAGAGATCTGTAACTTGCAGTCAAAGGGGTTTAACTAATGACATCATAAAAGTACATATACCACTCATTGACAAGACCTGATCCCCCAGACACCCTTTGAAGGAGGGCAGGTATTTTATGGATAAGAAAAGTAAGGCACTGAAAGATTAAGAAATTTGCCTAAAGTCACACAGAAAGACAGGGCCAAAAGCAGAACTGAAAACTGTCAAGTGGTATCTTTCTTTTATACAGCACAGCCTCTCCAAGCATAAATTTAATTTACCTAAAACATCCAAAGGCAACATAGTGGCTTCTTGTAAAGTGGAGTGCGTGGAACTCCTAAGCCAAACCTGTGAGAAATGGAATTTCCAGGGATTATTTACCTATTGCTAATCTATTGAATTAAACAATATGTTTGGTCTTGGCAGACAGACATCTCCAGGGTCTGTCCTTCATGGTTTCTACCCCTCCTTGGGAAAGGTCAAGTGCACTAATGGCTCTCTTTCACTCTTTGTCAGCTAAGCGTGAAAATCTTACTGGAGGAAGAGTCCCTGACCTATTGAATAGTGAACCCAATTGCACTGTTAATGTGTGTGGAATCCACATGTTGGCCACAATCCTTGCTGAACCACAGCCCAGGCACACTCCTTGACTTTTATGGCACTTGAATGATGATGTTGCACTTTAAAGTGTGTGAGGGGGTTTTAAAAATTCTGGTCTTATACCAAGTTTTTCCACTTCATGTAAAAGGAATATTTTCCATCTATCTACATGAAAGGGTTCAGGAAGAAGCATAGGAAAGGCAAGGGAAATTCTCCTTGTCTATACTTTTTCTATCTTGAAACATGACCTACTCCTTGAGATGCTGGACATACTCAAACGACCCCATCAGAATTCTCAATTGCCAGGGCTGTCTGTCTTCTGAAAGCTGGGCTTTTGCTGTAAAAGAGATGTCTAGAAAAATGAATGAATTCTGCAAAGTTACTAGCCATTTTCATTAATCTAAGTCTCCAGATAAAATTTCAAAAACACTTAGATAATGCACTGTAACAAAATCACACACACACAGATTTTAAAATAAATATGATGCACATATTTCCATGATCATGTGCCATAAACACAAAAGAGTAGTAGTGGTTTTTTTCTCCAGGATGGTAAACTTTAGTGTAGGTAACTCAAAATATTGGACAGTATCTGTGGATTGGAGGTTGTGGGTTATATAGATAACTAGATGCTTTCCTGGGGAAGTGTTCTGAACAATTTGATCCCAGAATGATGTGAGATTAACCGCAGAAGGAAGGTTTCCCTCTTATAGAAAGGAAAATGAGTAGTAAAGGACATGGCTTATAAATAGACTTTACAAACAGAAAAAGAGCAGTTATATATATATAATTTAACATTTTGCATAATTAACTTTCTTCTGTTTTAAAATATAAAAACTAAGAAGTTTTCATTTCTATCTTAGTCTGTCCAGGCAGCTATAACAAAATCCCACAGACTGAGGAGCTTATAAGCAACTGAAGTTTCTCACAGATCTGGAGGCTGAAAGACTTGAGATCAGGGTGCCAGCATGGTCAGGTGAGGGGCCCTCTTCTGGGTCACAGACTCCTCACAGTGGAAGGGCAAGGGAGCACTGTCAGCCCTCTTTCCCAAAGGCACTAATCCGAATCTCCTCCCAAAGGCACCTCTTCCTAATACCACCCCCTTGAGGATTAGGTTTCCAACCAGTGAATTCTGGGGGGACACAAACATATTCAGACCATCGCAATTCCCTTTCAGTGAGTGGCAGGAACAACAACAGTCACTTACAGAGACTGCACTGTGTGAGGCTCTGTGCTAGACTCTGTTCAAATATTATCACACTTAATCATCGAAACGCTCGTGTAAGGTGATTGTTATTATCATCCTGGTTTGGATTCATTACCTGTTGCTGTATGCAAATTAACCCCCAACAGCTTCAAACAATGACCATTATTATCTCACAGTTTCTGTGGGTTAGGAAGTCAGGCACAGCCTAGCTAGATGCCTCAGGCTCCCATTCCTGGCTCTTGGCAGGCCTCAGGTCTTCACCAGCTATTGCCTGGAGACATCAGTTCCTTGCCACATGTTCCTTTTGACAGGGTTTCTCACAACATGGCAACTTGCTCCCCTCGGAGAAATTACAACAATGAACCCCCAAGAAAGAAACTTCAACCTTGGGAATAATAACCTTGGTAATAACATTCTACGATTTTTGCCATATTCTATTCGTTAGAAGAGAGTCATCCAACCCAGCCAACATTCGAGAGGAGAGAATTACACAACTGTGCAAATACCAGGAGGTAGGGATCATCGGGGCTATCTCAGAGGCTGCCTATCAGAGAGTTTGTAGTATTTTAACAGTTGAGGAAAACCGAGGCTTAGAGGAGGTAAACAGCTTGCCCAAAGACATTTGGCTCTTCTATGATGGAACAGAGATTCATTTCTGGGCTGTTGGAGACCAGAGATCAAGTTCTTAATCCATATGCTATAGAAAAGTATATATATTTTAAGAAATTGTTTTCTGTTGAACTCTTTTGATGACCATTTCTCCTCCTGTAGGAAAAGCAAACACCAAATAATAACAATAATTCAGATTTATCAAATGCATTGCACTATTAGACATACAGACATACAGTGTTAGACTTTTGGTGTATTTTTATGCATTTCAGGATCTAGCAATTTTCTCAAGTCCATCACTCTCTCGGGTTTTTATAATAGTCAAAAAAAGAGAGAAATGATTGAAACACATTTTAGTATGTTTTATGGATTGAGATTCTCAGAAATGTTTATTTGTTTTAGGGTTAAGGTGAAGGAAGAAAATGTAATTCTGCATAGAGTCAGCTTTATTAGAGAATGATTACAAACACCCCACCTCAAGCTAGTTATTGCACTACAGTTGGAGAACTGAAGTTTCTTCTTTTGTCTCAAAAAGAAACAGATGCAGGGACTCTTTAGGCCATGAAACCATAGCATTTATTCCCTACAGAGTACTGATATCCTGAGATTTCTTGTTTAGGTTGAAATGCTTGCCAAGTGTTGAACAGTAGGTGAGTCCAGAGAGCAAGTAAAGAAAGGACTGTGGCTAGGTTTTCATAGGTGCAAGTTTTACCACAATACCAGAATTAGCAGCAGGGGAAAACCAGAGAAGCTTTCTGACAACTGCATTATTGGTTCAATCAGGCTCTCTGTGCAAACCAAATGGCCTGTGTCCCAGTCAGCACAGAGGAATTATCCAACTGTCACCTTTCTTCCAACTGAAGCTTGTGTCATAGTTGAACTACTACCTTAGGGCTTTCATTTTTATGTATTGTTCCTGTGAAGAAACCTTTGGCATTACCAACAGTCTTAAGATACTCACCCCCATTTCTTTAACACCTAACACATTGCTAGTTCTTAATAAATGTTTAAGAACTGCCTTGCATTTTTATGAACATGTGGATGGTTTGAACTTTGGATTTTTATCTGTGTATTGATTGGGACCAGCTGGTAACATAAGTGACAAAATTCTCAGAGACAGGTTGCTTGTTTACAATACACTTCATTTGGTGAAAGGAGAAAACGGTATAAAATTTTCAAGACAGTTAATCCTTATGGGATTTCCAGATCACTAGCATCTAAACTTCAAGGATTATTCTTTAAATCACACTTTTGTTTTTCACTTACCCATGAGGTTATCTGAAAACCCAATTTATTCTGGAGAACATTCTCATCCTAGAAGTTAGGTAAAATTATTTCGTATTTGTGAATCTAGGCGTCTGTTTAATAGTCCCTCATGAACCATTAAAGCGGTGAAGGAGGAAAAATGTATTTCTTTTCAGAAAATGGTATTTATTAGTAAAGAGTTTGATGTGATTGTACCTCTTATTATAATCCACATTTCTTTATTCCCAATAAATTGCTTTATCTAATCCACTAGGTATTATTACTTGGAAAACTGTGTCATTTACACTGAGTAAATGTCAGAGTAACCATCTGTCCTTATGCCATGTGAAAATAAAAAATGACACTGTCTATGAATTGCATAGCAAATCATTACCATGTAAAAATAAATATGAAAACGTGAATAGTTTACCTGGCCGCAAACAATTTTAAAATAAATAGCCAAATGATACGTCTTCACATAATTATTTCAAATCTTTAAAAAATCATACTGAATTTGTACAATACAATTAATTGGACCTGACATCACCAGGGTTTGGGGTCAAAGTTCATCTTTCTTGATCCACCCTTACTCTATTTTTGCTTTGAGCTATTTTGGAGTAGAATAAAATAGGACTACTGAGATTTGAACTGGCAGGAAAGAAAGAAGGGGGATTTGGCACGATGCAAGAAGAATCCACAAGTCAGTTTTGTTCACCCTTAACCTTGACCATGACTCTACTTGTTGGTTTGCCCTCCATCAGGTGTGAAGACACTGCCAATGATTCTTACTCAGCAATTCACGCCCCTTGAGTTATTTTGTTTTTAATTATCCATTCTTACCATGTTCACCATGAAGAAGAATAACATTCCTTGAGTGCTAAATGCTTGGCACATTATCTAATTTAATCTTCAACGCTACAATCCCAGGTAAGTGGTAGTATTCTCCCCATTTACATGGGAGAAAAGTGAGGCTTCAGAGTCAAATGACTTTCCTAACTTCATAGAGGTAGTAAATGATTCAGCTGGAATTAACACTCAGGTCTTTCTAACTCTGTACCTATACTCTATGAACTGTTGCTTATGAAATTTTTGAGATGGTCACTGAGGACTAAGGATGCCATCAGGATCACAGTGAATGTTATTCACTCAAAGGGGAAACAAAGCTGTGATTTTTGGTTTATGATCAATATAATTTACCCAAACCATAAATTTCAACAGACCTAATCATACAATGGAAAAATGGTGAGTAATTTTCAGCTGTGAAGTAGTCAGCACGATGACATCCTGCCTACAAGATCACCTAAGCATTCTTTAAGAGTAAAATAAAGTAGAAAAAAGTTCTTCATCAAACTTTACATTTACCCATGAACCTCTACAATGAGATTCTTTGTGGTTTCAATATTCATACACAATAAGGTATTTTTTATTGCATCATCATGTTTTCTCAAACATCTAAACAAAATGGCATATCTTATTTCAGTCATGAATTAATCTTAACTTCACCCCCTCCACCAAATTTTAAGATATACCATACTTAAAATCGTTCAAAATAAATGTTAATGTTTTCTTATTTGGGGGTTAATTAGAACAGTTAACATTTCCATAAATATGAATGCCTTTTGTTTTACTTTGTTGTTTTTTTTTTTAAGCATTTGGTCCACTGACATGATCATTAAGCCATGAATGAAGCCAAAGACCTTGCCTCATGGTTTTAGTTACTGTTGAAAATGCAACATTATTTTGTTTCACAAAATCTGTCACGTGGTTGAACACATGCCACAAAACTGCTATGACGTAGCACTGCAGTATGGCATGCTCTTCTCATTCATTAAACTGATTTCCCACTGTTTTAAGGAAAGAGCATAGACATTAAAGACAAATGTTATATTTCTATAAGTAGACACTTTTTAAACCTTCTGCTGTTTACAGCCAAGATTCAGATTCTTGGCTCCAGGGTCCAGGCTACTTTCACAAAAACTTGTTTTAGAACATGTGCTCTACATTTGTTTCCTAGGATGCACATGGCTTGGGCATGTGCTGCCTAAAACTCAACACCAAAGGGATCTAGTCAGATTCCCATAGTTTAAAAAACATTTTGCTATGCAATTTGAGTAAAGATCATAAAATAATGCTTTTTTCTTCTTCTTAACTTCTAACCATTGGGCAGCTTTTCAGATTGTTTCAAGACAATTTTATTAAGATACTGAATCAACCTTCATCCTAGAATGAATGGATATAATATTGAGCTCAGGTAATATCTTTCAAATGTATTGAGAATAAATTTTCACATCCATTTAAATATATTAATTGATGAGGATGGGCTTTCTGCCTAAATGAAGAATTCTGATACCAGAGAGCACAGCCACACATACAGTCAGAATAGGTTAGTGGAAGCCTTTCTTTCAGGGATACTGTATCTGGGGAAACTTGAGGGAAAAAGCTATAATATTGCTTTATACTAACATCCCAGTTATTACTTTCCAAACTGCTTTCACTCAGTATCACTAGGCTTGTGTCAGAAATCCAAAGAAAAATGACAATTACTTCATTCTCCTTACAGGTTAGCTGCCAAAATTAAATTTTTCTGATGTTGTTCAGTGGGCCATGAAAGTGAAATCATGTTTCCATTACCCAAATGTTAGAGTTTTAGGAACTATCAGCCAGGATCATATTAAAATAAAGTAGGAGAGGCAGAGACGCAGTATAGTCAAGACCCATACCACCTGGTGGCCCACACACAAAAAGGAGGATAATTACAATTGCAGAGTTTCTCTCCAAGGAGCGAGGGATCTGAGCCCCGCGTCAGGCTCCCATGTCCAGGGGTCCTGAACCTGGAAGATGAGCCCACAGAACATCTGGCTTTGAAGTCCAGTAGGGATTGGGGAAAGCCAGTGGGCTGTGGGAAACAGAGACTCCACTCTTAAAGGATGCACACAAAATCTCACACGCTCCAGCACCCAGGGCAGAAACAGTAATGTGAAAGGAGCCTGGGTCAGACCCACTTGCCAAACTTGCAGAGCCTCCTGGAGAGAGAGGAAGCAATTGGGACTCAATGGGGAAATAGATGCTGGCAGCAGCCATTTGGGGGGCTCATTCTACCACATGGACACTGGTGCTGGCAGGCACCATTTTGGAATCCACCCTCTAGCTTGTTAGCCCCAGGACCTGGCCCCAACCACCAGCCAGTCAGCACAAGTCCTCAGATGCTTCAGGCCAAGCAACAAGCAGGAAGGATACAGAGCCCCACCAACCATCAGGCCTGCTGCCTTAAAATCCCCTAAGCCCACAGCCATCCCAGGACCTGGCCCTGTTCACCATAGGACCTAGGACCAGGCCCCACATACCACTGTGCAGGCACCAGCCCCAGGACCCCCAGAGCCCTGCAGCCAGAGACACTGGGACACGGCTGTACACACCAGTGAGCTGGCACTAGCCCCAGGACCAGCATCACACATCAGTCAGTAGGCAACAGACCCAGGAACCCCTGGACCCTGGCCCTGCCCACCAATGGGCCAAAACACCAATTCCAGGACCCAACAGGCCCTGCAGCCAGAGACCCCAGGACCTGGCCCCACCCACCAGTGGCTGGTACTAGCCCCAGGACCAGCCTCAGCAACCAGTGGGTAGGCATCAGCCCCAGGACCACCTGGCCTCTAGCCCTGACCACCATTCCCACAAATCAAACAATGTGATACACCACACCAACAAACTGAAGAATAAAAATCATATGATCATCTCAATAGATGCAGGAAAAGCTTCTCATAAAATTCAACATTCATTTATGATAAAAGAACTCTCTACAAAGTGGGTATAGAAGGAACATACCTCAACATAATAAAGCCCATGTATGATAATCCCACAGCTAACATCATACTCAGTGTTGAAAAGTTGAAAGCATTTCCTCTAAGATCAGGAACAAGACAAGGGTGCCCACTCTCACCACTTTTAGTCAACATAGTATTGGAAGTCCTAGCCACTGAAATCAGACAAGAAGAAACAAAAGGAATCCAAATTGCAAAGAAAGAAGTAAAACTGTCACTGTTTGCAGATGACATGATACTATGCATAGAAAATCCTAAAAATGCCACCAAAAACTACTAGAATTCATCAATGAATTCAGTAATGTTGCAGGATACAAAATTAATATACAGCAATCTGTTGCATTTCTATACACTAACAAACTATCAAAAAGAGAAATTAAGAAAATAATTCCATTGACAATTGCATCAAAAAGAATAAAATGCCAGGGAATAAATTTAACTAAGGAGAAAAAAGACCTGTATTCAATATAAACTCCCAGTTATAAGATAATTAAGTACTAGGGATGTAATCAACACCATAATAAATATAATTGAAAGTAGTAGTTAAGAGACTAAAGCCTAAGAGTTCTCATCTTAGGATGAGAAAAAAATTTTCTTCCTATTTCTTTAATGTTGTATCTGTGACATGATGGATGTTCACTAACTTACTGTGGTAATCATTTCATGATGTAAGCAAATCATTATGTTGAACATCTTAGCACAAACTATTGGGTGTAAGATAGGCTCAATGATGTATTGTACAACAAGGGGAATACAGCCAATATTTTGTAATAACTGAAAATGGAAAGTAACTTTTAAAAATTGTATAAGAAGTTTTTTAAAATCTTAAAAAATCATTATTCCCTACATCTTAAACTGATACAGTGCTTTATAACTATTATATCTCAATAAAACTGGATTTGCATTTTCTTAAATAAATGAAGTTCTGAGGATGGAATAGAGAATGTCTTTTCTTGCATTTTTAAGTGAGCTATTTTATTGTGTTTTCAGTAGATTTCTGAGTCACTTCTGCTTTGATTTTTTTTTAGCATTTTGTAAATATTTCTGTTTATTTAAATCTTATTCATGAGCTCTTATTCATGTGCATATGTTTATATACACAAATTATTTATATACACAAATAAATATAAATGTATCCATGAGAAATCGTTCCACTGCTACCTCCCACTGGTGAAAAAAATATTGTTTCAATGATTGTCTTTGTAACCTGTGAGCAGTTTTAGATAGTGCTTTATTCACTTATTCATAAATTAATACTACAAATGATTTTATTACACCATGTGTCAACACTACTGAAAACTCTGTAGTATGAAAATACTAAATATATATAATGAAAATTCACTAGTATTTGTACTGAAAGCTCTGAATTGTGAGTTTCTTGAAGATAACAAGGAGAATATGAATTTTAATTTAAGTCTGACTATATACAAGTCAGTAGGACTATAGGACCCAGTTCCATTAAAAACAAAATTTTGTAAAGGATTGGGTAAAAAGCAAGAAATTGCCTTGTGATAGATATTACCATATATCTAAATAAAATGATAATAACAGAATCAAACTCTCCTAGGTAATCTTCACATCTCACTCTCCTCATTTTTTATGATCTTAAAAAATATTTATTTCAAGTAATTCTCTTAACAATTGAGAGAAACACATAACCTTGCACATAACCTTGCTCTTCCTCTTTCAAAATTTTTCCACACTTAGTTTGGGTATAAAATTTGTTTATTTATTGAAGTATACATTACAGAATATATTTTTACAGATTTATTGCAATATAATTGACATATAATACTTTATAAGTTTGTGTACAACAAAATGATTTGATATACATATATATTAGGAAATCATTACCAAAATAAGATTAGTTAACACATCCATCACTTCACATATGACTTTGTGTGTGTGTGGTAAGAACTTTAAGATCTACTTTCCTGGAAATATTCAAATATACAGTACAATATTGTTAACTATAATCAGCATGCACTACATTACATCCCCAGACATTTTTCATCTTAAAATTAAAATTTGTACTATTTGACCACCTTCACCTATTTCCCCCATTTCACATGCCTGGTAATCAATACTCTGCTATTTCTATGAAATCAATTGTTTTAGATTCCACACAGAAGTGAGACCATACAGTACTTGTGTTTCTCTGTCTAATTTATTTCACTAAGCATAAAACCCTCTAGGTCCAACCATGTTGTCACAAATGGCAAGATGTCTATTTTATGGGTGGATAATATTTCATTGTGTGTGTGTGTGTGTACACACACACACACACACACACACATATATCATATCTTCTTTATCCATTCATCTTTTGATGGACACTTAGGTTGCTTCCATATCTTGGCAATTGTAAATAATGATGCTATGAACATTGAGGTGCATGTATCTTTTTGAATTAGTGTTTTTGTTGTTTTTTTGGATAAATACCCTGGAGTGGAATTGCTGGGTCATATGGTAGTTCTATTTTTAGTTTTTCGAGAAACCTCCATACTTTTTTCCACAGTGGCTGGACCAATTTACAATCCCACTAACAGTGTACTAGGGCTCCCACTTCTCCACATCCTCACCAACACTTGTTATTTGGGGGCTTTTTTATGATAGTCATCCTGACAAGTATGAAGTGGTATCTCATTGTGGTTTTAATTTGCATTTCTCTGATGATTAATGACGTTGAGCATTGTCTCATGTGCCTTTTGGCCATCTTATTTAGAAAGATGTCTATTCAGGTCTTCTGCCCACTTTTTAACCAGGTTGACACATTCATATGTTTTTATGGTGTTAATTAATTTTTTTTCCACATGAAGAACACCCTTTAGCATTTTTTTGTAAGGGAGGACTAATGGTCATGAACTCCCTCAATTTTTGCTGATTTGGGCAAGTGTTTATCTCTTCTTCACTTCTGAAGGTTAGTAGCCTTCGTTGACTTTTTTTCCCCAATATTTTGAATATATCATCCCACTGTCTTCTAGCCTGCAAAGTTTCTGTTGAGAAATCCACCAACAGTCTTATGGGAGTTCCCTTGTATGTGACAAGTCACCTTTCCCTTTCTGCTTTCAAAATTTACTCTTTGACTTTTGACAATTTAATTACAATGTGTCTTGGTGCAGCTCTTTTGGGTTCAATATATTTTGGGTCTTCTTCAGCCATATTGTTTTAAATAGACTTCAGTTACTTATTCATTCCTTTCTGGGATTCCCATAATGAATATATTATTCCATTTGATGGTATCCCAAAAGTTCCATAGGGTTTCTTCACTTTTTTCTTGTTCTTTTTTCTTTTCCTCCTCTGACTGGATAATTTCAAATAACCTATCTTCTAGTTCACTGATTCTTTTTTCTGCTTGGTTGAGTCTTTTGTTGAAGCTCTCTATTGAATTCCTCAGTTCAGTCACTGTATTCTTCAGCTTTAGGATTTCTCTTTATTTTTTATTTTTTTGTAAAGTTCTTTGTTGAACTTCTCATTTGTTCATGCACTGTTTTCCTAATTTCATTTAGTTGTTTGTGTGTTCTTGCAGTTCACTAAACTTCTTTAGGAAGATTATTCTTTGTTAGACAGCTCATAGATTTCTACTTCTTAAGGGTCAGTTATTAGATTTATTAGTTTCCTTTGGTGGTATTACGTTACCTGATTCTTTGTGATCCTTGATTCCTTGCATTGGCCTGCACATTTGAGTAAGCAGTCTTCTCTTCCAGACTTTACAGGTTCACTTCAGCTGGGACAGACCTTTACTAGTCAGCTTCATTTGAGGTTTTAAATAGGTCAGCTGGTAGTATCCATGGGCATGTGGGACTTGCTATCAGGGTCTCCAGCTGGGCAAGACTACTTCCCATGCTCTGAGGTTGAGGGGAGACCCACTGTCTGGGCTCTACAGTAGTGCAGGCCTACTAGCTGGGCTCTGCATACAAACAGGGCAGCTAGGTGGCTCCCTAATTGGACAGGGCTGCTGGCTGTGCTCTGAGGTCAGGTGAGGCCTCAAACTTGGTTCTGAAATTATCTCTGGTCTGCAGAAGTTTCATGCTGCATTCCTGGCAGCGTGATGCCATTGGGTTGACTAAGCAATTGGGCAAGGCTATCAGCTGGGCTCTGCAATCATTTCTGGCTGGGTGTGGTCTCAGGTTGTGTTCCCCAACTGGGTGATGCTGCTGGCTGGATTCCATGTTCAGGCAGGGCTACACATAGGGCTTCATGGATGGACAAGGCCTCAGATTGTGCTATGCCACTAGGTAGGGGTGTAGACTATGCTGTCAAGTTGTGTGGGATAGCAGGCTGGGTTTTGGATCAGGTAGGCCACTGGCTGTACTCCTTTGTTGGGCGAAGTTGCTGCCTGGGTCACGGTCAGAAGGGTTCTCCAGCTGTATCTCACAGCTGGGTGGGGCATTCAGGCAGGGTTGTTGTCTAGACCCCCCTAATCAGGTAAGGCCACAGGCTATGTTTCACAGGTCAGCAGGTTCATTAGCTGGGCTAATGGTTCATTAGCTGGGCTAATCTACCTGGATGAGATTGCAAATTATGTTCAGCAATCAGGCAAGGCCATAGGCTAGCCTCTGTTCTGAGATGGGGCAGTAGGCTGTGCTCCATGTCTAGGCAGGACCATAAGCTATGTTCTGAGGCTGTTCATGTCACTATTCATGCTCCCATGTTATGCAGTTCTGGAGACTGTACTTGACAGCTGGACAGTACTGCTGGCCTGGTTCCCTGCCCTTACACAGCTGTAGGATGGACTCCATGACTGCCCAGATTCTCTGGTCATGCTTCCCGGTTAGACAGGACTGGAGGCTATACTCAGCAGTCGGACAGGGTTGCAAATCTGTTTTTCTGCCTGAGCAGGGCTATAGAACAGGCTCCATAGTTCCTAGCTGGCTAGAGACCCAAATCAGGCAGAAGTGCCAACCAAGCTTCCTGGCCAGATAGGGTCACTGGTTCACTCTGCAGATAGGCAGAGCCACTGGCTGGGATTTATGCTCAAACATGCTGCAAGGAGGAATGTGATCCACCAAGATCTGAGTGCTGGTTGCTGTAAGCCCCAGCCCCCTTCTCCCTCTCTGATCCCCAGTGGTCAAGCCCTGTAGATTCCCCCAGTGAGCTCCATGTCACAAGATCTGAGTGAGCCTCCTGGGAAGCATCCCACAACAGTGGGAGAGCTAGATGTTCACCTTGGTCTCTCTTCCCACTGGAGAAAGTGCAGGCTCAGGGGTGCCCTGATGGTGCAGCTCTGTGCAAGCCTGGGAAAGGGGCAATGTAGTTGGAGTATAGCAGCTACTCTTACTCTTCTAATGCAGTCCTTCTTGGTCTCTGTTGTCCAGGAGGTACTTCAGTCTCGCCCCTGGGTTTTGGGATTTTCTCAGTCGTGTATTGTTTATGGATAGTTGCTAGTTGGTCTTATCGTGAGGGGTACTGAAGTCAGGAACAACCTATGTCACCATCTTGATGGTGTCATCATCTTCACATCTCTCTTGATGTAATCCATTGGTCTATGTCTCATATAGATGCCCAGCTAGATCTGTCCCTCTCTGTTTTTCCTGTACGCACAAAGGCATCAAAGGTATTAATAAATAGAAGACAGATGAGACTTCCTTCATTTCTCAGAGAGGGAAGGTAACATGAGCACTAGCACCACAGATGGACAAGATCACAACTTCTCTGAACACCTGGACTCAGGCATAGGTAAAGCCCCAGAGCCCACCCCAGAACCAATAAGAGAATAGGCCCTTGGGAAGGTCAGAAGTCAAGTTGACTGGGGATGAAAAGCACAAATGAAGACCACTTCAAGGGGAAAAGAAGCTGGTAATAAAACATGGCCTAAGGCATTTTTCTCTTATTACAGACACATACCCCACCTTCTGACACCAGCCACGTCAGTTTCTCTCTCTTTAGCACACGGAACAAACCACAAATATGGAGTGCAGACAAGGAAACAGAACACACTTCTTTTTTTTTAATTAATTAATTAATTAATTTATTTATTTATTTATTTATTTATTTTTGGCTGTGTTGGGTCTTCGTTGCTGCATGCGGGTTTTCTCTAGTTGTGGTGAACGGGGGCTACTCTTCATCGTGGTGTGTGGGCTTCTCATTGCGGTGGCTTCTCTTGCTGTGGAGCACGGGCTGTAGGCGCATGGGCTTCAGTAGTTATGGTACATGGGCTCAGTCGTTGTGGCTCGTGGGCTCTAGAGCATAGGCTCAGTAGTTGTGGTGCACGGGCTTAGTTACTCTGCGGCATGTGAGATCTTCCCGGCCCAGGGATCAAACCCGTGTCCCCTGCATTGGCAGGTGGATTCTTAACCGCTGCAGCACCAGGGAAGTCCCCAGAACACACTTCTTATGATTCTAAACTATTTTGAATAGCCAACAAGCTACCTTATATTTATTATTTTAAAGGTGACTTTAGCATTGAAATTCTTGACAGATTAAGAAAAAAACATAATTTTTATAATTTCACAATTTTGGACATTAACTTGAATTATTTGAACACATAATAGGTATAGTTTAAATATAGCAGGTCAAATCATATATCTAGCTATCTATTAACTGCTAATAGTAAATACCCAATATAAAATAGTTTATAAAGTAAGAGTTTTCTAATTTTTCAACACAAGTACTATGGTTTATAAAGTCAGAGTTTTTCTAATTTTTCAACACTTTAAAAGAAGTCTATTGCATTAAGGAATCTCCATTCCTTTCACCAAAAGAAACGCAAGAAATATTTGTGAGTTGGATGCTTTCCACACTTTGTTTTATTAGAAATCATGGCTCAGAGAGCTGTGGGTAGAGACCACCAGCCAGCTCAGTTCAAGAAATAAAGCCTGAGTCTAGTCACTGTTAACCTAGCAGTCCTCAGTATCTTCATGGAACAATTTCATTGTTTACCCTCAACATCATGGAACAATTGCAGTGTTAAGTGATACATAGCATGTTTTCCCCAAGATTTTAAACATGTGAATAGTCACTTTGTTCTTCACCTTATCAGATTTCTGTTGTGAATGTAGACAAAATTTTATGACTAACACATATTTCTAAGCCAGCATCTAATTAGTATTATGTAAGCTATAATACAATGTAACTCAAACTAGAATATTTTAAAAACCAAAACACATATCTTCCCAAAGTGGTATCTGCTAGTAAAACCAGTATGTGTATTTAGCTAAATCTGTTCTTTATACTAGATGTATATTAGTATTAGTATTATGTAAGCTATAATACAATGTAACTCAAACTAGAATATTTTAAAAACCAAAACACATATCTTCCCAAAGTGGTATCTGCTAGTAAAACCAGTATGTATATTTAGCTAAATCTGTTCTTTATACTAGATGTATATTTATTGCAAAGTCAATGTATTTTAAGTCAATCTCTAAAATGCTTCTCTTAACCATTTTTTTATGTTCTCACCATGATGCATTATTTAAATGATACTCTATTACTGACTTTGTGGATACAAGAGGATTCCAGAAGAACAGAGTCATTTAAAATTAAAGGTATTCTATATCAACCAGGATCAGCACTTTATAAAAATAGAACTATATACATAACATACACACCCACAAGAAAAACAATTCCCCACACATCTGCTTTAATCCCACAAAACAGATAATCAAACAATGAATCTATTCACCACTAAATAAATAGGAAGAGGCACAAAATAACTCTTTATACTTTACAGGAAAGTCATGGATCCTGAAACCCTGTTTCTCTTTCCATTTCATCCACCAGTGCCTATCACTTGAGTAGTTCTCAAAAGGCTACAAAAGCGGAAAAGATGAAACATTTTATAGTTTTTAAAATGTATTTCTTAAGATAGTGTGTATACTTGTCTAATTGTGGAGCAATTATTGATCATCCATTATATACCAGACACTGTCTTAGGCTCTTTATATCTATCCCATTTGAATCTCCCCACAACCTTACAAGGTTAATGGTAGCTTCTACTTTTACGGATGATCAAATCACATCTGAAGCTAAATTAATGTTGGAGGTGGACAGTTAATGAACTTGGGTCACCTGTCTGACTTCAAAGATCATATTCCCTCTCCACTTTGTAATCTGGACCTTAATCTGTATACCTCTATTTAAAGGATGCAGGACATTAGGGTTAGTTTTGTAGCACGCCACAATTTGGGGTCCAGGATATTTTTTATGTCTTCACAAGATATTCAAGCAACACAAGCACAGGTGCCAAAAGAATTCCCATTTCCTGTTTGTATTTCCCCCCTGTTCCAAGCTTCTATTCTCCACATTGCCAAAGCATCTACAGCACTAGTATTATCACTTTCTCTAGAGTTCAGGACTCCCGCCTCTAAATCTCATACCTGTCACTTACTCCTGAGAACACTTTCCTTGACACCTCATTCCCGGAGTAGATATCTATGCTTTTTTTTTTTTTTTTTTTTTTTTTCCATTACGCGGGCCTCTCACTGCTGTGGCCTCTCCCGCTGCGGAGCACAGGCTCCGGACGCGCAGGCTCAGCGGCCATGGCTCACGGGCACAGCCGCTGCGGCATGTGGGATCCTCCCGGACAGGGGCACGAACCCGCGTCCCCTGCATCGGCAGGCGGACTCTCAACCACTGCGCCACCAGGGAAGCCCTATCTATGCATTTTTGCTACAATTTTTGTACTGCTTTTTTAGCTAAGGGTCTCCTCATTTGAATTTCAGTACAGTTATCAGTCTGGTAGGTCTTTCTCAACAAATTCAGGGAAATAATTAGTCCTCTTGGGAGCTGGTTTAAGTAACTATTTTCTCACTTCCCCCAAGAGGAGAGTATGGCTAATATCATTCTAGGTATAAGAGAGATAAGACAATTTATATCATTCAATGGATGTCTAAGACATTAGCACTTAATTCGCTCTCGGGACCCTATTGAGAAGGCTAGTAGAGTGTTTTCTGTTTAGTCTGTGTCCACTCTGCATACTCTCCCAGGATCAGAGCATTTTCATAACTGTCAGTAAAATATTTTAAGATACCTCTGAACTTTGTTTTCATCCTTTTATATCTGTTCCCTCTCACTTAATCAGTACAGCCCCTATACTCATAGTCTTGGGAGAGTCTTGTGACAAGATGCAAAAGAGAAGAAATCCATGAGTCCCAGAGCTGGAGAGGATTCGACGGTAGAGAAAACACGTCTTGGCAACGAAATGAGGGATGAGGACTGGGGACAATAAAGCTTTCCCTGTTCCCTCCCCAGAAAAGGAAGTGACTCTGCTGAGTTCTGAGCTGAAGGGAGGGCATCTATTGACTCTGAAAGCAAAGGAGGTTCCCAGCCCAGATTCTAGACACTGCACCTGTGTGTGAGCAAGAACTGACAAAGAAATGGTGGCATGAATAGGCAGGCAGGGCTACCGGCAGATTTGCAAAATATCTTAGCACCTCAAATGTTATCTGGAAGCAGGAGAGAGCCTCAGGCTCTGAAGGGGCCCTGCAGGGCAGTAGAATGAACGTCCCATCACTGAGAGCTGTGGACTCCCAACCAATAACTCACTCGCCTACTCCCAGGAAATCCCAAGTCTTAACATAACACCACATAAGATGCCAGAACTCAAGCATAACTTTGGGGGGCAAGGACATGAAACTCCAGAAGAGCCAAGGTTAAGTTTCCTATCAATGGAACAGAATGAGGGCTCAAAGTAAATATTAAAACAAACAAAAGAAATGCCCAAGTTTTACACCAAGATCATACCCCCTTTGGTCTTCAAAGCAACCCCAGAATGTTACAAGGGCAGATCTGTTTCTTTACTTTTCTCACATATGATTAAATTACAACTTTGACAAGTAGGTTGCCATGGCTAGTAAGAGGCAGGTCTGGGACCTAAGGCTTCCTGGTTTAACTTATATCCTATCTACATTCTGAGAAACGACTTCACTCTTGTAAATTTAACCTGAATTCATCATGGAAGACTCAGCTTTTAATTTCTAATAACTCTCAAACAAATAATTTACTTGCTAGACGTTTATTAAAATGATATGAATAATTGCACCAAATTTATAAAATTCAGTGACCATAATGAAGAAACAGCACCATTAAATAGCCACTTTGTTTTTGCCAGCAGACAAAATCTAAATACTACCAATATACTAATGATGTATTATCTTTAGAGCGTTATTTCAACATTTTGAAGGTCACTAATTCATGAAGTTCTGTTTTACATGATCCAAAACAGTGACACTGATGAAAATTTCTACCCCATTGGTCACAGAGGTAGCAGATCTCTCATATTGACCTCTGATATTTGCATATTCTGATGTATTTTAAAGTTTATGTATGCCTGTTAATATTTGCTCAGCATGTACAATGTCTTGTTATACTTGAGGACAGAAAACTTATGTACATATCATGAACTAAGAATACTTACAGAACAGAATTTTATTAAGCATAGTTTAAATTCATACAAATTGAATACATAATTTATGCACTGAGAATATGCAAAATAACTGTTCAGTTTAGATTAGGTTAATTGGGAAAAGATTTCTTGAGGAAATTAATTACCATTTCAATTTTGAAGTAATTGATAAATATAAGCAAAGAGGAGAATATACACCCAGAGGGATGAAACTGAGGACATGCAATTTATGGCAGGTTCAGTGGGCAAACTACTCCTCTAAGAAGTATCCATCCATTCTTTTATTCAACAGACATACACTAAACACAGTTTATACTGAGAACAGTGTTAAGCACTGAGGATATAGAGTCACGTAACACAGCATTCCTGTCTTCAAGTTTACAGTTTCACAGAAGACATAGGCAAGTAAAAATACACTAGAACACAACAAGATTTAAAAAAAAAAAAAAAGAGATTCCATTCATTTTCCCAGAGCTGTAGGATACAGGTAGGAAACAGAAATGAAATTAGGAAAATGGGCTTTGGAGGGTCTAGTAAGTATCAGCTAATAAGAGTAAATACTACCCTTCTCCTTCTTTCTTCTTCAAGCTTCCCTAGAAAGAGGTCTGCATTTGTTGCCTCAACACCACCCATGCTTTAACTCCTTGCAATCTGGCTTCCATGCCTATAGTTCTATTATTCTACACAATCAGAAGTCTTCCATGACTCCTTGGTGGCCCAATCCCTGGGTCTTTGCTCAGTTGTCATTCTCTGGAGTGACCTCTTCTTTAATCTCTACCTTCTCTTCCAGAACACTTTCTTTCCATGTTTTCCTGTCACCCCTGAGACCTCCTTTTCCCATCTCCTCAATGTAGGCATTCCTTGAGTTCCGCACTTGATCATTTTCCCTCCTCTCTTTACATGTGCTCTCTCTCCTCTGGCAATGTCATCTATCTGTATGAGCTCCATTCTGTATGGATGATTCCAAATTCCATTCTTACAATCCCCACTTTTCCTCAGGTCTCCAATATCTAGAATTTGATTGAGGAAATTCTACCTTAATATATGACCTAGGTAACTTGTATCAATCACATTTTTTTTTTTTTAATTTATTTATTTGCGGTACACGGGCCTCTCACTGTTGTGGCCTCTCCCGTTGCCGGAGCACAGGCTCCAGACGCGCAGGCTCAGCGGCCATGGCTCACGGGCCCAGCCGCTCTGCGGCATGTGGGATCCTCCAGGACCGGGGCACGAGCCTGTGTCCCCTGCATCAGCAGGCGGACTCTCAACCACTGCGCCACCAGGGAAGCCCCTATCAATCACATTTTTAATTTTTGGTATTTTATGTTGCTTTGACATCTGGGGCTTCACTGACTCGAGAGAGACTACCCCTCCCAGGGTTAACTAATTCCAAGAGATAGCAAGCTACTTGCTGGTGAGCACGCCTTTCATATGCAAACCACCAACTCCAAGTTCACATTCCAACCTGCCTCTTATCAGGACCCTGCAGCCTAGGATACTATCCCCCTGCCCTAAATCATAGCAGGGCCAGGTGCTAGACAACTAGAGACAACTACTATATTCAAACAAACAAATCCTAAGCCTACTCAGCTGCTTACCCTGCCTCTTCCATTCCCTCCCTTGAAAAACCACAATAGAGGCTTTTGCCCATGCTTTCCCCTTGCTTCTTCTGCCTCCTGACCAACCCTGGTGCTTTACCATATAGCCCTGCATGACATACCATGCCTCCTATCTCTAGAAATCTATGAATACAAAAGCTTCTTCCTTAATAAAAATCTGTGTGTCTTTAACCATATCTGATTAAAACAAATCCAGGGTACATTTTGAAACATAATTGAGCCTATGTTTTTGAAAATAAACTTCACAACCCCCTATGCTCCCCATTTTTATATCAGTACCATGATCCTTGAAATCAATAAGACCCAAGCCTTCAGAGCCATTTTTGGCATTTCCTTCTCTCTTGCCACATACATTTTATCACTTGCACAACTTCAGCAATTACCTCTACACAATTACATAAGCTTCCTTTCTATTGTCACAGCCCTGATGTGATCTTCCACTGTCTCTCACTGAGATTATTTTAATAGCCTCCCAACGAAGCTTCCCATCTTCTTCCTCTCCCAGATCCAATCCATCCTACAAAATGGGACCAGATTTATTTCCCAAAAGTCACCCCCAATCATACTGGCTGCCTGGCCAAATACCTTCAGTGGCTCCTCATTCATTGCCCACTGCATAAAAATTATATCCTTAGGCTAATTCAAAAGAAAAAGTATAGTTCAAGAGATAGAAAAAGACCCAAAAGAGTCTAATGTCTTAAAAGCTAAAGGAAAAAGTAATTAATTGAATGAAGATTATTAGCATCCATTGCCATGCTCCATTTTTGTTAAAATATTGCATTAAATGGAACACAGATAATTATATATACCAACAATCATTATCTCCAATCATATACTGAAGATAGAGGTTGAAACACTTTGTTAAGGACTAACAGAAGGTGACCCCACTGGGGGGTAAGAGGTCAAAGCACCTCCTGCCTTTCCTGATTATGAAGCCCTCAAGAGTGATTTTCAGGTTTTGCCCATGTTCACTGAGTCCACATTTCTAGGAAAACTATTATTCTTCTTGAGTAGAGACCTTTTATCCCAGAGTCTAGAGATAATTTTGTACTCAAACATGAAGACCATAGACCTAGTCCAAAAATTTTATTATAATCTCAAAACAGATGAACATCTGTTCACATGAAAAATGAATGGGGGCTTCTCTGGTGGCGCAGTGGTTGGGAGACCACCTGCCAATGCAGGGAACCTTGATCCCTGGTCTGGGAAGATGCCACATGCCGTGGAACAACTAAGCCCGTGCGCCACAACTACTGAGCCTGCGTGCCACAACTACTGACGCCCTCGCGCCTAGAGCCCATGCTCCACAACAAGAGAAGCCACCACAATGAGACGCCCGCGCACCGCAAGGAAGAGTAGCCCCCGCTCGCCGCAACTAGAGAAAGCCCGTGCGCAGCAACGAAGACCCAACCTAAATCAATCAATCAATCAATAAAAGTAAATGCTTAGAAAAACTGGGGGAGGATTAAAAACAACAAAAACAAACAAACAAAACAATAAAATGAATAATGGCCCGCGATGCAGTCTACCAGAGGAGTATACGCTGACAACAGGTTCTAGCTAACAATTTGTCTGTGTTGGCATGACAATAAAACTATATACAGTAATATGGTAACGCTTAAGTCCATTAAAGCAGGAAACATGCATATGCTTATATAGTATATATTATAAAAGAAATCCCTAGAACCAAGTAAGACATTTGTTTTCCTTTTTCCTTGGTATTCACTTTTTTTCCCCTAGCCGGACATTGGGTGTTATTGGTTATAAATAATTTGTGGTAAAGCTTTGCCTTTTATAACAGAATGAGAAATACATGATAAACTATGTAGAAGGTATGATACACAGAGCACATTCCAGACCGAAAAGAACAAAACATGTCCCAACATCTCTCCCATCCCAAGCTCAAAGACTTGTACATTACTGTAACAAATTACTTTGTGCAATATTGTGGTATTATACTACCAAGTGAGAGAGAGCCACCCTGTGACATAATAAGGTAGAAATCTATGATATGCAATTGTTCTAAAGGCTAGTGAAGCCTGAAATCTGTCCTGAGATGTTTGATACTCCACATAATTTCAAAGGGGCCCACAACATCAGCACAGGTTCCTGCCTGCCACTTTGGTATTTTGTGATCACTCCTTGGGGTGTGCTAAGGAATTTCACAGTCAAACAATTCTTTGAACATATGGTTACTGTCTCAGAAAATATAAACTAAAAATTCAGATCAATTAAAGTGAAAAAATTTAAAGCAGCAGGCATTTCAGTATAGTTTTTTCAAATGATATTTTACAATGATTTTATATCATAAAAGCAGAACTCATTTTAGTAAAGAAAAAACATGAGACTTTTCTCATGATTATTGTGTGTACTATTGGTGATTTTACTTATTAACATAGAGTATTTCTCTCATCTCAGTAAGCTATCTTATCCTATCTTAAAAGACAGACATGTTGGGCTTCCCTGGTGGCGCAGTGCTTGAGGGTCCGCCTGCCGATGCAGGAGACGCGGGTT
>NW_006769306.1:1715613-1749998 GCF_000442215.2 Lipotes vexillifer
AAAAAAAAAAAAAAAAAAAAAAGACAGACATGTTGATTCATGTTTAAAAAGAAAGGAGGGAAGGAAGGGTGGAGGGGTGGAAGGAAGGAAAGAATGGAGGGAGAAAGGGAGGGAGAGGAAATATTATCCCAAAGTAATAAAAACAGGTTTTTCCCTGTTTGTAGAATTTAATTAACATCAATCCATTTAATTTTACTGAGCACTTTGCATTGTAAAAAAATTATATACAGTAAGCATAAGTGAAATAAAAACTGAAATCATCATTCCTCCCTTCAGAGTTCAGCATCTAAATGGGAGAGACCTATAGACAAGTGGAAAGAAACTCTACTATATGGTATAATCCACATAAGGTAAAAGAGGGCCCCATGGAGCCAGAAGAGAGACAGCTAAGGATTTCTGGGCAAGGGGCTCCCTGAGATTAGTTTCCAAGAACATGAAGAAGCTAACCTGGTGAGCAGAGAAGAAGATGAGCTTTCCAGGCAGGGGAGAAGCAAGTACAAAGGCTGGAATTGCGTGTGAGAGAGTGTGAACTTGGAGGCATGCTGGTGCGTGATGAGTCTTTGAGGAAGTTTGGGTCTCAGACTCAGAGCACTGTTTCTCAAAGTACATGAGGATTGCCTAGGACAAGTTTCTCAAGGCATATCCCATGGCCACCAACACATGCTTTCAAAATCAGATCTGTAGTGGTTATGAGCCCTCCAAGTTATGAAGATCACTGGAGGAGCTCTTTAAAAAAATACCCTTCCTCAGTCCCAGCCTCAGAGATTTTGACCCAGTGGGTCTCAGGTGGGATCTGGGCACATTATCTCCCCAGACAATTCTGATGCTCAACAGGGTCAAGAATCAACAGGGGTCAGCTGCATTTTAACAAGCTCCCAGGTGATTCTGATGCTCATTACCTTTCTATAATTGCTGCCCCGAGTCTCAGTGCAGCACAAGTTAAGCAATATTCACCAGAGCAATTGTCCTCAGAGTGTATCTGGACCCGCAGCATCAGCAAGACCTGGCACTTGTTAAAAATTCGAATACTTGGACCCCAACCTAGATTTACTGGATGAGAAACTTCAGCGCGTGAGCCCAGCAACTTGGGATGTAACAACGCTACAGGTGATTCTGATAGACTTAAGTTTGAGAACCACTCACTGTAGAGAAATTGTTGTATTGGGTGTGCGTGTGGGGTGGCAGAGGGAAAGGAGGGCAGGTGATGTACAAACCTATTTCCCTGTGTTGCTACGTAAGGTAGAACATTGTTATGTTTCTTTCTTGGAATGAGGCACATTCCTACATGAATTGCAAGTCAAGAAAAATGAAACAGATGACAGATGATGCTTTTAACTTGTGTTTTTTCTGGTATCTGACCCTCTCCTGGCCATCCCATCTTCCTAAGGCAGCTATAGTTGATTATTAAACAAGTGCCAGGAAAAAATGAGTAAGGGAGTTTAAAATATAAACTCTTAACAAAAACCTAGGCATGTGTTTTCCACTTTCTTACTGTTTCAAAATACATCTGACTTGTCACATCACATTCTGTCTCACCACGTCTTCATCTTAAAAGGCAGGGAAGGAGTGTCTGATATTCTTGAGACAGAGGTATAGATTTTCACTTAGCCACATGTTTGGTTAATGCATTAGGTGTCCTCAAAGTTCTGCATTTTTCTGTCGGTTTTTAGAAACTTACATTCTTAGCAAAGAACAGAAATAGCTAATTAAGTTTCAGTGACCAGCACCTTGAGTTTTGATGTTATCAATTATTTCTGGCTTTAGGTTTTCCTTCTTCCCTAGGGAGGCTGAGTGAGCTTTGGAGTCACAGAGACATGGGTTCAAGTATGGGCACTGTAGCTTCTAGCTCTAGGAACTGAACCAAGGTATTTCCTGTTTATGAACCTCCATTTCCTTTAGGTGTAAAATAGGAATGATAATTCCTCCTTTTGATGGTTATTGTTAGGAGTGGATGACATGAAGCATATGTCATATGGAGATATTCCGTTATGTTAGGTCTCTTCCCCTTTCTCTGAATAGCCACCTTTTACCTGAACTGTCATGGGACAAGCTCTCTAAGTTGGATCTGGAATATTCTGAATCTTTTTCTTCTCTTCCCAGTGGTAAGCCTGGTGTAAGAAACAGCACGGCAGTGGATGGGTTGGTTATCCCATGAAGGCATGGGCTAGAAAGCTCTACTTACAATAGAGAAAAACATATAAGGATGCAGAGTCTTGTGAGTTAATTATAAACATTAATTCAGTTAATTTAGCCCAGAAGCCAGTAAACTTTGGATGTGACTTTGAGCCCACCCCTTATCTTCTTGTTTGGGCAGCTTCAAAAATACTTATAGAATAGATTTCTAGACTCAGTCACAGATACACCATCCCTTCAGTACACAGAAAACTACAAGAAGGCGACCTAGAATGGTGCAGCTACCTCTAGCCTAAATGCATGTTCAGGCCCAGCCCATGTTGTAAATACACGTTTGGAAATTGAAGCACTTAATTCATTTAAAGACTTCCCCCAAATAAACCTAACGGTAATACACGGCCACAACCTGACAATTTTTCCATGGAGATTGATGTGTTTTAAAATGCAAAATTTTCCTAATTTTATAGAGGTAATGCTGCCCATTTACCTTACATTAAATAATACCCCAGTAGGTCTGGAGCAGTACCTGTGAACATATTAATATTTCTGCAATGTAATACATAAATATTCACATTAGTAGGATAAATAAAGACCAAAAGAACTTCACATTCTTTCATGTTTTGCCACAAAATAAGTTCACATCAAGTCAAGTTTCATAACCAAATGAGAAGAAGAAAATTTACAGTTTTCAGTACTTTTTGACTTTCAGAAAAATGGGTAAATGATTGAGGACCTGTGATATATCTTCCTTAAAGGTGTTTTCAATCCTATTATGTTACTGGATCCAAAATCCTCATGTTTCATGGGCAGGATCCAAAATAGTATTTAAAGCCACTTGCTCAAATCATAAAAGGGCAGAAATTATTTCCA
This sequence comes from Lipotes vexillifer, assembly GCF_000442215.2. NCBI lineage: Eukaryota > Metazoa > Chordata > Mammalia > Artiodactyla > Lipotidae > Lipotes > Lipotes vexillifer. The sequence goes on from NW_006769306.1 coordinate 1,718,617, forward strand.
ATTCTGCTATCACACTTTAGACTTGTATTGATAATAAAACATGTGCATGAGTGATGGCTTTTAATTTATTGTGATGATTTTAAGTTATTGGTGGGAAAAACTGTCAAGTGAGAATAAAATGTACTTTGCCAACGTATTTAATAAGTGTTTTCCAGGGTTGACAGAAAATTTAAAGGAAATTATTTGTTTGTAAATTAAAGAAAATAAGACTTCAAAAAAACACTTAAATTTTAGCTCCTAAAAACTGTTGAAAAGTAATCACTGAGCATAATTCTTCTAGCACATTCATTCCTCTATTTGAGATGGCTTTTGAAGCAGGGAAAGCTCTTCAGGACCTGCCAGGGTCCTGAGTACCGTAATACCTGGTTGAGGAGTAGGACAGTCAAGTTAATGGATGCAAATGTTACATATGATGAAAATGGAAAGAAAGAGGGTGCTAGGACTTCCTGAGTATTATTACGAAAAACATTGCTGGCTGGTTGTATTTTGGACTTTCCCAACTATACCTATGCTCAGAATATCTTTGTGATAATTGTGTAGGGATCTCATAGGCATTTATTCACTCATGAATCCTTATTTACTGAAGTGCTGATTATGTTCCAGAGAGAGTACTAGGCCCTGGAGATACAATGGGGAATGAGAAGGCTTAGTTCTGTTTACAATATAGTGGAAACATGTAAACAGTCCTGGAGGAAAAGAATTTAAGTTAGATAGATGAAAAAAAATAGAGGTTTTTTTGATCCCACAATCATCACATTTTCTTAACTTGCTCTGCATGCCTTGACATGATTTGGGATTCCTACCTTTGGATAAAGTGGGAACAGAATGCAGCTAATAAAAATAACTACCATTTATTGAGCATTTTGCACCAGGCCCTTTGCTAAGCTCAGCTACATAATTATTCCATTTTACCCTCATAACTCTATGAGGCAGGTTCAATTATTGTTCCTAATTTATGGATAAGAAAACCAAAGACCAGAGAGGACAAAGAACATTTTCACACAACTAAGTACAGGCCCACAATCCCTTAATTATTATTCCAAAATCCAAAGAGCTCTGTAAACCAAATATGTTTTTCATAATCATTTAGCATCAAATCCTACACTGAACTATAGTCTTTACATTTCTCACTTAAGAAGAAACTTCCTACATTCATATATTTCTTTACAGAAACAGTTATGTACTTGATTGAGTACAGCCTAGAGCCTGCTGGGAGTATTACATAATACATAATATATGCACTGTATTATCTTTCTTAAATAAGAATAATTCTAATTTATGTAATGCATCTAAGAATCATAGATAAGAAAAGTAGAATTCTAGCTTATCATCTCCAGGCTATTCTTACCAATAAGTCCTCACAAACTTCTTTTAATAAGCCTGTGATACTCAGGTGCCACGTAATTTATCATCTGAACATAGGAGAGTAAAAGAAGGCACTATTCATAATTACTCAGGGACAATGGACATAAATTAGGACTATTACAGGCAAACCAGGATGTATGGTCCACCCCATTTTGGTGGCCATGTGGCCTGAAAAAGTGTGAATGCCCATTAATTATAGTGAAATCTTTGCATCTCATCTGGACTGCATTTGCCGCCTTAAGGAATGTGAGGACCTTTACTGTAATGCCTCAGAAGTACTTTAAAAGCTCTTGGCTTTTAGAAAGCTCCCTCTGGCCCAGTGTGGATGCCCCATGAGAATGAAAGTAAGTATAGCTGTAAGGAGATTACTTCAACAATTTACATTGGGCAGAATATGATAAAGACTGAAAAAAATATAGCACTAATGTGGACAAAGGTACAGCCTACACTCAAGGGGAGGAATCAATAGATTTTCCACTGGATGACCAATTGGATATGGGAGATAATTGGGAGCCTAGGGCAATTCCCAGTTTTATGACTTGGAAGCTTGAAAAATGATTGTTGAAATAGGGACCACAAGAAACATTACCAGCTGTGGAGAAAATAGCCTGAGATTGTCAATTTTGAGGTATCTATGAAATACTTCAAACTCTACTAGCAGAAAGCTTTAAATATAATTAGGTAAGAAACTAACCCTGTCCACAAGGGCTGAGCACAATCCTTTAAACATGGTTGTTGCTAAACAGAGATTTTTGTCTATTGCCTGTAAGTATTCCTGAGGTTTTGACTTCTGATCCCCAGAATGATTAGCTGTAGTCAAGGATTATTTACCTATTCACTTTGACATGTTAATAGTAAACTTGGTCACATGTCCTGGTGTTACAGTAGAGTCTTAATTTGCTTTTTCTGGATGATCCTCTCTAGCAAGGTAGGCCCTTTCTAACAGTACTGGCCAATGGATTCATTGGGAAAATTTTCTATTCTAGCCCAGGCTTCATCTTCATGTCATTTAAGTGAAACTCTGATGCCAGAAAACTTTGACCTTCCCTGTATATCTGACAAAGTAAATCTGTCAAGATAAACTGTAAAACACTTTGAATTGGGGGGAAAAAAGGATTTTAGATGTTCTATCTAGTACACTCTTCCAAGTCGTCTCTACATTTCATTGTTTTTGAGCTATTTTACAACTCCAATTGCAGAAAATTAATAGAAATGCAAATGATCCTTGTCCATAGAAATGCAAATGATTTGTGTCTAGTGAAAATGCAATTGATTATTGCCCTATCGATATACACCAGTTTTACATCTATTTGTAAATTCATTTCAGCATTCCTGGTTGCCTAAACATGTATGTTTCTTGAATTCCCCTTTGAGCAGTGTGTAACATCTTTCTGCTTCCCTAATTAGTTAATGAGTTAAATAAAATATTTAAGACATGTTCATTTTGTATTTGTATGAGAGTAATGAGTTTGCCTTTATTTAAAATTTATCTTTTTACAAACAACAATGACAAAAGTGTGATTTAATAAGAACTTACTATGTGGCACTTTGTTAAGTATTCTCCATACATTATATATTTTAATTCTCACAAATACCCTCTCTGATATTTTCTACTATTATCATTATGATCCTTTTACAGATAAGGAAACTGAAGTTTTATAAGGACAAGTGGCTTGCCCAAACTTACCCAGCCTGCCTGACTCCACAACCAATGTTCTCATCCACCATGATACACTTAGATATTTATCAATATTGACTGCAAATTTTATCAGAAGTCTCAATAATAAAACTATAAATTTATATATATTCTTGATTTTCATTAATGATACATATGACAGAATGCCTATGACTATATTCATATTTTTCACAAAGAAAGTGATTATATGGTTACAGGGTTTGACCTACTACTGGATTACAGGAAAAAATTTCAAATTCCTAGCATACAATGTCCTGCTAACTCATGCCTATCATGGCAACCATAACTGGAGCTCTTTTCCACTAACCCCTGTGCCCTGAGGATACTGAAAACACAAAGCTCCTTATATTTCCACTCATGTTACTTTCTTTGCCTGAATACCTTCCCCAATTTGCACCTTTGGAATACCTATTCATACTTCAAGACTAAAAATAAGCATCATCTCCTCATGATGCATTCCCTGAGTTTCTCATCACCCTTGTATTCCAGCACCATCCTGGGTACACTTTGCTATAGTATTTATGACACTGCCTTTGAATCATCTGCATACTTGTTTATTTTTAACTACTTTTGGGAGAAAAATCTTGATTTTCTTTATAATCTTAGAACCTAAAGCAGTACCAGGTTCAGTAGGTACTCAAAAAATGTTTATATAAGACATGAATTAATAAAATAAAATGATATGAAGATTTATTTTTCTTCCTCTAAAGCTACCATTATGTTCTTAGAAACAATCACCCTTTCATTGATCTTTTTCTAAATAGGAATGGAGGCACATACTAGAGAATGGACTTGAGGACATGGGGAGGGGGAAGGGTAAGCTGTGACAAAGTGAGAGAGAGGCATGGACATATATACACTACAAAACGTAAGGTAGATAGCTAGTGGAAAGCAGCCGCATAGCACAGGGAGATCAGCTCGGTGCTTTGTGACCACCTGGAGGGGTGGGACAGGGAGGGTGGGAGGGAGGGAGAGGCAAGAGGGAAGAGATATGGGAACATATGTATATGTATAACTGATTCACTTTGTTATAAAGCAGAAACTAACACACCATTGTAAAGCAATTATACTCCAATAAAGAGGTTAAAAAAAAAAAAAGAAATGGAGGCACATTAGCCATTAAGTCACAAAACAACACAAAGGCCTTTATCTCTGCCCTTAGAACCCTAAAACTGCTTTCCTATCATTTATCCTACAATTTCTTCAGAAATTTATTATTTTTTTGTTAAAATGATATATAAGCCAGAGTTCTAAGCCACCTCCAGGAGTTACTCATTTTTCCCTGGTTATCTCCCATGTGTACATGAGGTATACATGTTAATAAACTTCTGCTTGTTTTTCTCTTGTTAATCTTTTATTACAGGTGTCTCAGCCAAGAACTCAGAAGAGGGAGAGAAAATTATTTTTTCTCCCTTACACTGAAAACAGGAAGTAATTTTTGTTGACCTTGGTTAAGTCAGCTTCCATCTTATACAATGTACAAATGGGTATTTAATTAATACTACTTCATTATGCCACTTAGAGGTAATGAGACCATATTCAAACCAATAATGACATCAAAATTGATATCCCCAGGGCTTCCCTGGTGGCGCAGTGGTTGAGAGTCCGCCTGCCGATGCAAGGGACACGGGTTCGTGCCCCGGTCCGGGAAGATCCCACATGCCGCGGAGCGGCTGGGCGCGTGAGCCATGGCCGCTGAGCCTGCGCGTCCGGAGCCTGTGCTCCGCAGCGGGAGAGGCCACAGCAGTGAGAGGCCCGCGTACCGAAAAAAAAAAAAAATTGATATCCCCAAACAATTAGTAAGTTACTTTTTATTATTACTTCATTTTGTATTATTCTACTACAAGAATATAGTAATACTCAAATGCTCTAGTCAGATTTACTAAATATACTAGATTTGTATAATCTGTAGTAATTAACTGATTGTGATCTATTTATTATTTTTGGTAATAACATCTCAGGAACACTTAAACCATGCTGAGCTTCACAGTCTGGACAGACATTTGACTGTTTAGAAGGATTGCGTATGTGTCTCTAAAAAGACCAAAGTACACATTGAAAACCAATATAAGAATTGTGTTAAAAAGGAACACACATCAATCCATTGGGCAAAGGGGAGCATGTGGTAAAAAGAATGCCTTATCCACACATCTGGTTTGCTAATATATGCAAATAAGGGTATTAGAAAACATCTTCTCTATAATTGTTTCACTTAAAGAATGTCCTCCATTTATCCAATGGGGATGGGGGCAAGGGGGTGCCAGTGTGGAGTAATTACATAAATAGGGATAGGGACACAAAAGTACGGCTTTTAAAATTTTATCAATTTCACCTTTAATGCCTATAGGTTTCAGTTTCAAGATAAGCAAATATTACTGGCCCATTATGGACCAGGTACTGGGCAGGAAAGGCCCCACCACACGGTAACATGTGCATAAAGTACCCATCCACAATGCTCTTTCTGTGTGATTGTATATTCCTTTTATAAATGCCTTAGCTTCTGGAAATAAGGGGGAAGTGATTTTGAGGGTGTTACCATAAGCTCCAGCTCTTTAAAGTTATTAATATATGCTTGCATTTTAACATATTTTTCCTATAAATTCATTTTGCTTCCAACTGTAATGAGAGCGATAAGAACACACTGACTTCAGGACACATGGTTTTAAATCATTACTGCACTATAGGGTTTGGCACTGTCCCAGAGGACCAGGATATTTAGCGCAGAAGCCTTGTTTATAAATGCTTCTTTATAAAGAGAATGAAAAGGGCCAGTTTCTTGATGGACTCTATTCTTTCACACAAATGGCTGCATGTTCATATGGAAAACATAATGGAACACCTCCATTTTGAAGCTCTATCATCACCCGAAGCAAAATTCCCACATCTTGAGTTCCCATCTCTTAATAATATTGAAAGAAATCTAAGGGGTAAACACACTGGATCAACCATTATTCAGCAGGCACTTGCTTTACAAGGAAAGGGTCACAGTTAACTATTCAAACATTTGGAACTCAGAGACTAGCTGAGTGATAACAGAGTACAGGCATCAGTGTTGGCATTTAGTCTTGAAAAGTTGTTTATCAGAGACTTCACGGTCCTTGAGATAAATGTCTTCTTTGAACATGTTTATAATAGTTCATTCGTAATGTAATTTTTAGGCTTATGAACAGGGTAATCTTTCTTCCATGTTTCTCCAAAGGAGCTTTAAGACATCTATGAAACTTTGAGCAAACCACAAAACTTCTATAAGTCTAAGTTTCCTGCACCTGTAGAATGGATAAAATAATACTCCCATGCATGGAAAGAATCTGTTGGTACACCTGAGATTCATCTACAATGCAGGGAAGATTACTCACAGCAAAACAAATCAGACATCAATCCTTCCTATTAACAAGTTCTGGTGACTGGCCAGGCAGAGAGGTGTCCACATAATTGGAGTCTGGACCAAAACGGAAGTCCAGTCCTAGGACCTTGGATCCAGGTGACCCATTAAAAAAACTGGCAGTTGTACCGTGAGGAGAGTTATGATGTGCAGAGCAACAAGGGTAACTGGGTTTCAGCACTAAATCTTTGCTTCCTAGTCAAATAAATTGGGAGAAGAGCCTGCTTAAGAATCAGTAAGAATATCCAAGTTACCTTCAGCAAGTCACTTAACCCTCAGTGTGACTGCATCATCTATAAAATTGGGACATCAATGGTACCTATCTCGTAGTGTTCATGGTTGAGAGTAATCATTATCTAAGTGATGGATTATTATTAGGAAGTCACACTATAAAAGGAGCCTACATTCAAATATCTAATATCTGGCACATTAAAATTATTTTTGTAGTTTAAGGCCCTGACCTACTAGGATAAAAATGCAAATATGAAACTTTGAAAGGAAACTTATTTCCCTTATTAATAGCTATCTTCAGGTTGGTAGAGTCTCAGCCCTGACAAAGTAATGGCCAGAGAGTTAAAAGAAAATTTGGGCGGGGAGAGGAGGTTCAGAATGAAGGTGGAACAAAGTAAAGTTAATCTGATTAGTGAGTCCTTCTCAAATCTTGGAAAGAGTAAAAGAGCCCTCATGTGCAGGAAAGAACACCCATCCAGAGAGGAAAAGAATTATCATCACAGCCTCACTCACTCAGTGTCCCCGCTAAGCACAGCACCTGCCTTGAGCTCAGAATTTACAATAAATGCAGACAGACTCAATGAAAAGAAGTCAGTGGGTCTAAATAGAAACATGTCATTTTCTTCCCTCACTCAACCTCTCCTTCCCTCTTCTTTCTTTTTTTCTTCCTTCCTTCCTTCCCTCCTTCCTTCCTTCCTTCCTTTCTTTTCTTCCTTCCTTTCCTCCCTATATATTCATTGGACTTTAGAGGAAGCATATAGTTGCTTCAGGCAACTGTCTAAATCACAATAGTTTTTCAAGAGTAAATGTTTTGAAGGCTGGTTTAGAGGCATGCACAATGGCATGTTGGTGAATATCTAAAACTGTATAAACTAAAATGAAATGAAATGCTCTGTGAAGCCATCCCTCTAAACATTGAAAACAAGCATTAAACTGTCTCAATGAAGGTAAAGGGAATTGATATGCATTATAGCAGTTGAATAAATGATTTGAGCAGAAACAGCACACAGTGAATTTAGAGCTCATTTCAAAAACTGTGTAGACTTCACTGCATCAGTGCTTGTAGGGAGCTTATCTCCTTCCTACAAATGTGAAACCTAAAAGAATTTGATAAACTCTCTTTCTAGGCTCTGTATTAAGAAAGGGGTATTTCTTTTACTAAAGGCAGAGCATAAAAAAGAATATTCAAAGGTTATGTACATATACATACACATATACATACATATATATTATTTATATATAGATATATATGCATACGTGTATGTGTGTGTGTGTGTGTGTATGTATATGTGTGTGTGTGTGTGTTGTGAATATATCCCCATCCCTCTTCTGAGTTTATTTTAGGAGAAAGAGCTGCTCCATAGGTTTAGCCAAGTTTGCCATTTTCTTGATGAATATTCATTTCTTTAGGGAGAGAGTAATTTGCACACACTGCCGACAAGAGGGGACTAGCTGGTGTGTGACATTGTCCAAAGGGACAAATGAGTCTCACCAGCATTGCAGAAAGACTTTTCAACCTAGAATTGTAACTACCTTTATGGCATCTGAACGGCAGATGAGTTTACACTTACTTGTGAACTGAAGGGGTTCAAAACATGCCACCTCAAAATATGCCACTCTGGCATAGGATGACTTTGAATGGAAGGCAACTGAGAAAAAGCAGAGACAGGCCAAGCTCTCTGCCTTTCCTGTATCTATCTGTAAACAGAACATAAATGCCTCTTGTGAAGGTGTCCCTGCTCCTTCCCAAACCAGGAAGGGAACAACAACCTTATCACCAAAGACAAGATGGCACCAAAAGTCTACACAAACAAAACTTACTAACTAGCCCTTATCTTCCCTTAGTTGCCCCATATATTTGCCTTCCCGTAGAAGGTCAAAGTCCTTTCCCTTATCTTATCACTTCTCTACAACGTTATTGTTCTTCACTAACATGTTACACAGGCTCAAGTTCCAACCTCCCCTTTGAGTTACTCATTTCTGAGTACTCCTGTGTGAATGCATGATGAACATATTAATAAACTCCTGTATGTTTTCTCTTGTTAATCTATCTTTCATCAGTCTAATTTGCAAGGCCTCGATGAACCTAAAATGATTAGAGGGAAATAATTTTTTCCTTCATGTGAATCCCACTGGGTCCTAGGATATCTATTTATCAAAATCTTGAAACTTCAGAAATGTTGAAAACTAGAGCTCTTGTTGGCAAGGAAAGCTGAAGGTCGTGGGTAAGAGAGGAGACTGGGGGCTTTAGCTTCTTGTTAAGTGCTCACCACCTACTTCTGGCTACACATCTAACTTCAACCAGAGCCAAAATTAATCTCTCCAGTAGCTGGAAACAATTCCCCATTTTCACACACACACAGGTTCCTCTGAGCATTTAATGACTATTTCAGGAGATAATAAAGCAGCACCCTATCCCCAATACACCACAAATGTATCAGAACCTTGGCATATATTACTTCTTTATATCCTCATGACAACAGTGTAAGACATTGTAATCACTCCCATTTTACAGATAGGAAACCTGAGGCTTAATGCCAAAATCACACAGCCAGCAAGTGGTAGGACCAATACAGGCCTACTCAGAGATATTGCAGGTTCAGTTCCAGACCACCTCAATAAAGTGAATATCACATAAAGCGAGTAACACTAATTTTTTGGTTTCCCAGTGCATATAAAAGTTATGTTTATACTGTAGTCTATTAAGTGTGCAATAGCATTATGTTTTAAAAAACAATGTATGTACCTTAGTTACAAAATACAAAACAAAAAATTACTAAAATAGTAATATCAAAGATCACTGATTACAAATCACCACATCAAATGTAATAATGGGGCTTCCCTAGTGGCGCAGTGGTTGAGAGCCCACCTGCCAATGCAGGGGATGCGGGTTCGTGCCCCGGTCCGGGAAGATCCCACATGCCGCGGAGCGGCTGGGCCCATGAGCCATGGCCACTGAACCTGCGTGTCCGGAAACTGTGCTCCGCAAAGGGAGAGGCCACAACAGTGAGAGGCCCGCGTACCGCAAAAAAAAAAAAAAAAAATTAATAATAATGAAGTTTGACATATTGTGAAAATTACCAAAATGTGACACAGAGTCATGAAGTGATCAAATGCTATTGGAAAATAATGGCACCGGTAGACTTGCTTGATGCAGAGTTGCCAGAAAACTTCAATTTGTAAAAAAAAAAAAAAAAAAAAGCTCAATATCTGCAAAGCTTAATAAAATGAGGTATGCCTGTATTAAAACCAGGTCTATATGACATGTACTTCTAGCCACTACCTCTCCATGTTGCCTACCATGCATGATAACAATGCCTTTAATTTTGCAAAGAAGATATCAGCATAATTTCCACATAAAATCATTCCCACCTGTCTACATCCAGTTCAGTGGATTAATCAAACTGAAAGAAAAGCTAAGAAAAAGTTTTATGGAAAACATAAAAATTGAGAGTCTATTCAAATATTTCATAAAAATGATTCATCCCACACTCTTCCTATAGCAAGTTCTCTGGCTCTTTTATTGAGTCTAGTTTCCATTTTCTGAGGTTACACTTCATTACTGCAGAATTCCTTGAAAATAAAAACATCAAAGCAGAACTTGTTTTCTGACCTATTTTTGATGATCATTGGAAACAATGAGGTTTCTATGCATTTCTCTCTCCTTTTTGTTCTTTCTTTGTGATTACTCCCATCTTTTGTAATTCATTACACCCCAAGGCAATTACTGCGTTTGGTGAAATGCAGGGCTTTAAAAGGAATTTCCATGCAGAGTTACAGAAACTGAATGCCACATTTCTGAGCAAAGCACTCTTCCTTGGGGCATTGTGGATTAGCCTTTCCATGCTAACGGGCTTGGATGGAGACAGTTCCTTTAGCAGTGCATTGAAAAGTCTGAAAATAATTGTCCTTTTTAGGTTAGTCCTTTGGTGACTGCCTAAGACAAGTTACATCTTATGGTCCTCTCTCGCTAAACCCAGCTGTTGTTCATTTAGCCACTTAGCTAAGGAGGTCTGCCTTTCGTGGAGATAGAAATTAAACATAGATCAAACTGAAATCTCTCCGTGATTGTGAGACTGTACTCACCTCTAATGAAGATATATCACAGCTCTGGCCTAAAGCCTTGGATTTTCAGGCCATTTGGGCCAGCTGCCACTGCCCAGAACCCACATCACTGTAAACAGAGTAACCCAGACCCTTCGCAACCAATGCTGTACATTAGCATACATGGCCTGAAATATCATGGGCTTTGTCAGAACAGTTAAAGATTTTTTGCCTTATTTTATTTAACTGAATTAATACTTCCAAGAATTAGATCATAATATAATGTCCATGGCAATTTAAGTACAGATACACTGAAGTCACGCACAAGTATTAATACCAAATAAGTGAAAAGCCCGTGTCACTGCTGTCACTGGCACTACCACCAGGGCACTGGGGTGGTGGGTGCCTTTGCCATGTCTAGGATCACTTGGGTCGCAGGCACTTCCACCACGGTGGTGGGGAGGATGGAGAGGAAACAAGTTTTTGGGTGTCTCTGCCACATCCAAGGTTTTCAGGTTCGCAGTGGCCACCACCATGGGGAGGGGGGCCAGAGTTGGGAGTGCCACCACGGCTGAAGAGACCAGGGTCACTGGCCCTGCAGCCACTGCTGCCTGGTACAGTGCGCATCACTGTGGCCTGGAGACCACAGTCATGTGTGCCACCACTTCTGCTAGTAGGAGGCTCTTTGGGGCCGCAGGCTCAGCTGCCACAGCCAAGAGGCTGGGATCAGAGACATCGTCTCTGCTGTTCCCCTGGGATCCTACCTCTCTATGTGTTCCAGTTCACCCACCTTCAGATGTACAGATGAGTGTATCTCTCCAGCGTCCGGCTGTGTTGGGCACAGGAACTTTGTTGAGTTATGGATGTTTTACTAGTTGTAGATTGAAGGGGAGAAACAAAGGGAGTGTCTCATGCTGCCATGATGCTGACAACACAGACTATTCTATCTTGGATCTCCCTTTCCATATGAGTGAAAGAGAAGTCAACATGCTACCCTAGGTACTGAAAATAAACTCCTCCACAAAATAGTCACAGTCCCTGCCCTTGTGGGGCTAGCAGTCAAATAGTAAATAATAACAGTAATGAGAATATTAAAAACAGTAGCAAATCTTGATTAAAAGCATACTCTGTGCTGGGGATTGTTCTAAGCTCTTTACATGTATTATCTCATTTAATCCTTGCTTGAGTTGTCTTTACTCACTGTCTCCACATCTTCACCTCTCCCTCTTTCTTGAAATGACACCATTCAGACTTCTGTTCCCACTAGAACCAAACAGAACCTTATGGGGCACCCCCAAGTACAAAGGCCCTTCCATGTCCCCTGCCTTGTTTGTAGGAAAGCTTAAGTCTCCCAGCCTCCCTGAGTCACAAAAGGAAAGGCTTAAGCTGTTAATGATTAGGACAATAGAGTCACAGACTCAGAGTCTGATGCACATTCCTGAGTTGTTTTACAGATACTGTAACTGCCACCAGAGGGAAAAAGCTAACTGCATGATAACCAGACTGTAGACAGGACACAAGCTGCTCCATCTTGAGCAGTACTAAATCTATGGCTAGCAAAATTCTAAGAAGTGGCCTTAAAAGAATGGATTAACACTATTGTTCATAATAATCTATATGTTTGTGGGCATCAAAATAATTGTAGCTTTTTCTGCCCACATATGTAAGTAGGTAACTAAAACTGTCAGCAAAGAGATGCTTCAAGCCCATGTTGATACTTTTCACTCTAAGACCTCAATGCCATTCCTCAGCATGAAGCAGTTACAGAAGACAGACCTTCGTTCCTCATCACATAGAAAATATGGAATAGTATGGGGTGAGGGGGATTGTAAGCAGCTCTTTGAAGGAAACTGCCCTCAGCGGGACACCCCTTTTATCTTGTCACTTTAGCAAAGCTAGATTGTAACTAACCTTACACTAGGCACCCGCCATGCTCATCTCTGGCCCAGGCACACTTTTCAAATGTTTTTGATCACACAGTACCTTGCCTAACCTATTGGTACTTTCCTTAGATCAGAGAAGTAGAAATGTCCCTACTTAAATTATATCCATTTGATGTCTAACCTTAATCTTCGTGTGTGTATGTAAAATTAAATAATGGGTAATACTGTAAGACTATTCCACCTAATTTTTTTCACTTAGTGTATAATGAATGTCTTCTCATATCAGTAAATATTACACAACATTCTAATGACTCTGTAGTATTCCATTATATAAATATATACCATATGTTATGCAACCCATCCCCTATCCTATTAATGAACATTTGTTTTTTATTTTTATATGCATTTGTAGTTATTTTCTTAACACATATATGATGTTTATGCATACTTTCAAAGATGTGGAATTATTGGATGAAACACTATGCAAAATTTTATAATTTCTAATACATATTGCCAAAATGACTACCAGAAAGATTGTGCCAGCATTGTGTTCCCAGGAATGGTGATGCTAACTGAACCAGCAATGTAAAATTTTGGTTGGCGTGCTGTAATTCTATATGTAGATATGTCCCCAGTGTTGTACATTGGCAATCACTGCTTCATTCATTATAAATTACTGAAACTGTAGAATGCTTTTGGCCATAGCTTGTAGTTGATACAGCTGTTAGTCTCTTTCTCTCAGATTGCGGTAATGTTTACAATGCCTCTTATAAAGTCAAAGGATTTGTACCAATAATAATTAAAAAAACAAGTATAAATGAAGAATAAGTAATTAACAGATGACAAGGTCTCTTCCCCTAGCTTCCCCTTCAGTAATCTCTCAAACAAACTGTGTGAACAAGATAGCATCTAAAGAAAGCTCACAAGGAGACTACAAGTCTGCATGCAGTGGGAGTTGGCCACAAGTTTTATCTCCTATCTCAGTGATAAACTGATAGTACTTCCCCTTTTCCCTTTAAAAACCTTCATGGCTGAGCTGAATATTCAGAGTTGTTTTTGGGGGGACATTAGTCCACCTTCTCCCCAGATTGCCGGCATTCTGACTAAAAGCAATTTTCCTTTTTACCAACATGTGCCTCTTGGGTATTGATTCTTGAGTGGTGAGCAGCCAGACCTGAGCTCAGTATAACACCACCATGCATTGAAATCACCGTGCTTGAGGTCACCAACTATCATCAAGTTACCAAATCCAATTAAATCTTTCTCAGTCCTCATCTTGCTCAACCTCTCAGGTGGATGTAACAAAGTTGACTCCTCTCTCTCTCTTGAAGTACTTTCTTCACTTGCTTTCTTGAGTACCACTCTCCCGCTTTCCTCTTTTCTTGGAAGGCTGCTCCTCTTCCACCTCCTTTGCTGACTCTTCTTCAGTGCCCTGCCATCTTAATGTTGGAGTGTGTCAGGGCTCAGCTCTCATACCTCTGACCTCCTACCTTCCTAGGTGATTCCTTTGCCTTGGTAATTTTAAACACCTTACACATGCCAATCACTCCAGCTTCATCTGTGTCCCCGGAGTGGCAGGCTGCCCACTCAGCTACTCAATTTGTGTTAGTCTTCTAGGGCTACCATAACAAAATAGCATAGACTGGGTGGTTTAAACAACAGAAATTTATTTTCTCACCGTTCTGGAGGCTAGAAGTTAGAGATCAAAGTGTCAGCAGGGTTGGTTTCTTTTGAGGCTCCTTTCCCTTGGCTCCCTCTGTCTTTACATGGCCTTCCTTCTGGGTATATCTGTATCCTAATTTCCTCTTCTAATAAGAACTCAATCATACTGGATGTGGACCCACCCATTTTACATTAATTATCTCTTTGAGACCCTATCTTCAAATACAGGCACATTCCAAGGTACTGGGGCTAGGACTTCACCACGTGAATTTGGGAAGATACAATTCTGCCCACAGCAGAACTAGGTACTCAGTTTCTCCACTTGAATGAATAATGGGCATCTCATGACCAAGACTGATCTTTACATCACACTCCACCTCACCCCGATCTCCAGAAAACTTGCCTTTTTCTCATTGTTCTCCAACTTCATTTGGTTTCTGTTCCATGTCTCTTCCTATGTAATATAGCACTTCCAAATATTTTCAAGCCCCCAACATGCTATATCTTCTTATGTTTATTGTTTGTCTCCCACTAAGATGTAAGCAGGGCAGGGATTTTGTTCTGTTCATTGTCTCATCCCCAGCATTAGGAATAGTTGACTGATACGTAGTAGTTACTCAATAACTTGCTGCTGAATGAATAAATATAATTATAACAACAACTCTATTACATAGGTATGGTACTGTCTCCATTTGATAGATAAAGAAATAAAAACTCAGGAAAAATATGTAACTTGCCTTAGGTCATAGAGCTAGTAAGGAATAGAACTAGGATTGGACTCAGGTAATCTGAATCCCAACTGCTGATAAGCAATTAACATTTCAGTGTGGCAAATGCTATTTCTAGAGGAGCTCAGAGTATACTGGAGCCCTTAGGAGAGGCACCTAACTCAGGAGTTACAACAGGAGACAACTGGTAAAAGTTATGTGGAAGAGAGGCCCAGGGTGAGGCAGCCTCACATACGTATGCGAGGTAAGATCCTACACCAGATTGGTGCTCAGTAATTAAACAGACAACTACTATATTATATAAACCTAAAGAAGTCAAAGCACATTATCACGGAACAGCACTGTAGTACTCAGAACTCCATTTATTCACAGAATCATTAAACTTAAAGAGAAGAATGAAGAACTGACTACCATACAACTGACCACAGCTCCCAAGCCTATAATGAAGCTGTCAGAACTGACTACTCCAGGCCAAATATATTACAGTACCATTGTTAGTCAACAAGGTCACAGCAATCATTAAGATCTAGTTCTAATTTTATTAGGGTCTTGGGGAAATGGTAAACAGCAGGAACTTTCAGTGTGTAGCAGACCTCAAAGATTCTGTGAGGAAGTTTATAACTCCCTAGTAGAGGCAATCAAAGCTCAAGTGCTTCAGAACTCACAACAGGAATAATGAACTGCATTCATAAAGACAGAGAGAGACAGACTTTTTTTAAACCAAAATGAAAACCTGGGTTATTTAAACTTGAATCATTAAAAAAAAATAACTTGAATCATTTTATTTCACTGAAGAGAGCCCATTTTAGTACTCATCATGCTAATTTGACAATAAAAACCCATTTCTGACATTAAGTACAATAATTAGTAAAATTCTAAGAGTTAGTGAAGATATGGATGGTTAGGAAAGTTGAGAAATTAATTTCTGAGGTATGCTTCTTTCTGAAATTATGCTATCTAGAGTCTGGATTCTCATGTAGGGTCACTGATTTCCCCTAGAGTTGAAGTTACCTAACATACAAATCCTATCACCAGTCTAGCTGAAGACGTAAAGAAAAAGAAAGCATGCCACCAACTGGGCCAACTGATGCCACCCAAATCCAGCCTATGAAAAATTCTTTATTGAAAAACATGCTATTGGAAGATAACCATTGGACTCCACTTGTATGTTCCATATTGATAAATCTGAGCCATTGGCAGTGTGCTCTACCCGTTGATAGTACTGGGAAGACTTAAAAATATACTTATGGGAAATGCTTGTCAAATTCTGTGTAAAACCCTATGGGTATATTGACTAGAACAAGACTGAATTTATAGGTTAATTTGGTAGAAACTGTAGCCTAAAGAAGCTACTGAATCCAACATTTATGATCATGACATATGTCTCTATTTAATTCTTCTATTTACATATCCAAGAGCAGAGTTTCTCAACCTTGGCACTATTGACATTTGAGAGCAGATAATTCTTTGTTGCCATGTGCCTTGTAAGATGTTTAGCTGTATCCCTGGCCTCTACCCATCTGATAATAGTAGCATGCCCTGCCCGGATGTGACCATCAAAAATGTCTCCAGACATTGCCAAATATTAACTGCAGCATTGTTTGTAATAGCAAAATATTAGGCACAACTTAGTTGTCCATTACTAAGAACACAGATCAATAAAACTTGGTTTATTTTTGCAACAAAATTTTATTCAACAGCAGGAAGTAAAATAGAAACACTAGATCTATCGATCTATCTATAAATGTGAATAAATCTTTAAAAACATAAAGTTGAACTTAAAAAACAAATTGTATTAGATTAGTGCCATGTAGTACCATTTATATACATTTTAAGTACTTAAACAATAAATATCCAAACAATACTTTAAATGTGATAAAAAATTTTTAAACTTGCATGGGAATGATTTCCATAAATTTTAGGATAAATAAAAATATGGTGGGGCTTTAGCTTAGTTTTCTCAATCTTATTTATTTAAAAACAAAATGATCTGAAAAAATAATGTGAAATATGCTTCAAGTCTTGATGGTAAACTTTGAGTACCTGTTATATTATTTTCTGTACAATTCTGAACACTTGAAGTACTTCATAATACAAAACATAATTATACCTCAGAATAATCTGTAAGCTACCTTTTAAGATACTGGCAAACTGAAAATCTTATGCTTTCTCAGGAGTAATTTGTTTTCAAAGATTTCATTAGACCTTTTAAACAGTTTCTGAATTTCCCTCAATACTCACTTGTAAATGACAGCTAAACATTTGTTTCAAGTAAGTATTATTCCTCAGTTAATAATCCAAATCCTATAATAATATTCCCTCACAGGTTAGTGCTAGAATTGCCAAAGTAGCCTTTAAATTGTCCAAATATAAAACACTCTTGATTGACCTTAGTGACATTAGAAGGTTCAAACTCTGACAGAGTTATTTAATATTTAAATTATACCAGGTAGTGTGCTAGATCCTTATTTTGGAACGCTTACGTTGGCAGTAAAGGCCATCTCTATCACTGGGGTTAAAAGAACTGGATACACTGGCTGATTTACAGGCCAGCTCTGCAATTAATTTTTTTTTTAATAAATCTTTATTGGAGTATAATTGCTTCACAATACCATGTTAGTTTCTGTTGCACAACAAAGCGAATCAGCCATATGCATACACATGTCCCCATATCCCCTCCCTCTTAAGCCTCCCTCCCATCCTCCCTACAAGTGCTACAGTTTTACAAATGCCCTTCCCCAACTTCAACAAACACAATGAATTCACAGCTGCAATTAGAACTTGGTCTTCCATCTTTTCATAGGACCTATTTATTATTTCTCATTTTTCATGAAATGACATTCTAAAGAAAAAAAATTTAAAGGAAAAAATATATTGTCTCACACTGAGACTAACAATCCCCCAAAAGTCTGTAGCTATATTTAAGTCAAAGGTCAGTTCAGATGGAAATTTCAACTAATTTTTCAATTTCTAATCTTTTAAAAGGCCATGTGACTTAAAGCTATTCCTTTCGTACGGCAAGAAAATGGAAGCTCCCGAATGATGAGAGTAGATGATAATCATAATTATGATAAAAGCACTATCAATGTACTCTCCGGGAAGATATTTTATATGACTTCAGAGCTTGGCACAAGAAATGAAGAGAGGAAAAAATGTGCTTGTTATACTTGTGTTAGGCATTTGAAGCCAATCATATGTCAGTGATACAAAATAGCACGTTAGAGGGTGTCAAATTCAGAAATCGATAAGAATCTCTCCCCTTTAATGGTACAAATTGAACACGTTTCAAATGCTAGCAACAAGGGATGCATTTGCTTCTAATCAATAGGTACTTCAGTTAGTAACACACGCTGCTTTTTTAAGATATGTAAATTGTTTTCCAATTTACCCGTTTGAATTAATCCTCTCTACTTAACATCCAGAGAATACAATGTAGGCCATTCTTGAATTTATGACTCATAATATGCAAGAGACATTTTTGTCATTTGTATTTACTTGATTATGAAGAAATCACCGCAGGCAGTAATTCTTTCAAGGCCAAAGACCCTGTTGAGTGATTACCACTGGGTAGAGGTGATCTGAGACACATGAAAGCCTTAAACTCAAATTAATAACACTGGAGAGGGCCAAACAGGGTACCTCTGGCAGAGGAATCTCTTGCCCGTTGTACTTTACTGAAAACAAGGGGATTAAATAGCGTTTACAAACTGGGTGTTGCAATTCCAGCCATTTTCCTGTGCTTCCCAAAATGCTGGCATTCAAGCTAATATTCTCCAGGCAGAAAGCTGAAATTTTATTTTTTGAGGAGTCTAAACTGCCCAAGGGAAGAGACCTAAAGATACTAAGAGTAGAAGTTCAGAGAAGAAAAAAAAAGGCCCAGTCAGATCACCCTCAGTAAAACTCATGGTTGACAAGCCCAGTCTGGACAAAGAACTTCAAATTACTTCTTTATTTTTTCCAGTTAACTTCTTGATGCCCAGTTCTTGAAAGTGAGCAATCAGTTTAGGTCACCAGACAAATGAAGAATGTCTCAAATAATAAAAATCAGAGACCAAACAGACAAACACATTAACCTGGAGGAAACAAAGAACATGCAGTGAAAATAACACCCCTGGGGGAAAATAGCTAACATTTATATTCTCAAAGAGGTAAGAAGATTCTATGTACAGATTCTATGTACATGATATACAAACTTGAGGCTATAAAATTGATGTTGATATTTTCTGATGTCCTTGACTGCAGCTTTGGATGTAGAAAAGACAATGCAAACATTTACTTACTTTGATTTCAATATTTAGTTTCAATTTATTAATTATATTTTCAAAATTCTAATTTTTTCTTAAGCTTTTAAGGTCAGTTTGCTAATCTTGTTATTTAGTGTTTACATCGAGCAAATTATAACATTCAGTTTTAAGGGTTTTTAAATAATGTTTATGTTTTAAAATAATGTTTATTTCTATTTACAACTCAGTAATTAATTAAAACATCCTGAACTTTTCAAACTACAGTTACATTTTAGTTTTTTTCTATTATCTAATCTAACAGACAAAACGTTTCCATGAACTTAAATAATTCTTATAGAGATAATGTATCTGTTCTAGTTATCTATTACTATATAGCAAATAACTCTAAAACTTGTTGCTTAAAATTATCATTATGCGCATGGAGTCTGTGGATCAAGAATTGGGAAAGGTAAAGTTGAGCTGATTTTTCTTTGTTCTACAATGTCTGAGGGTGGCAGCTAGGAAGGTTCAAAGGCTAGGGTGGGAGGTGGAGTGAAATGCACTGGGAGAAGAAATCACCTGGAGGCATTTTCACTCACATATCTGACTATTGATACCAGGTGTGAGTTGGGACCTCAGCTGAAACACTATGGTCCTGAACACCTACACAGGATCTCTCTATGGTGGCCTGGGCTTCCTCACAGCGTGGCAGCCTCCAGCTTCTGACATGGTGTCTCATGGCTCCAAAGGCAAATGAGAGAACCAGGGCAAAGCTGCATGACTTTTTCTAATCTAGCCTTAGAAATCATATAGCAACAATTCTGCTATTTTCTGTTGGTTGGCTAGTCACTAGGTCAGCCTGAATTCAGGGAAAGGACATAGACCCCACTTCTCAATAAGAGGAATGTCAAAAATTTGCAAATATATTTTAAAACCTATAAATTGAGCATAACCAAAGTTCTCTTAAATATACCAATAATGTACATAAATGTAGTAATACTTCACTTAAAATCATGTCTAAATTAATCAATTATGTGTTTTATTGGAAATGCAGATTGTCACTCAAGTAACTTTATAAATACATGAGGTACCAAATGTCCATGAATTCCTTCTTAACACAAAAACAGAGTAGTTTTTCAGCCATAAAAAGGAACGAACTTGGGTCATTTGTAGAGACTTGGATGGATCTAGAGACTGTCATACAGAGTGAAGTCAGAAAGAGAAAAACAAATATCGTATATTAACGCATATATGTGGAACCTAGAAAAATGGTACAGATGAACTGGTTTTCAGGGCAGAAACAGAGACACAGATGTAGAGAACAAACGTATGGACACCAAGCGGGGACAGTGGTGGGGGAGAGGGGGTGGTAGTGGGATGAATTGGGAGATTGGGATTGACATATATACACTAATATGTATAAAATGGATAACTAATAAGAACCTGCTGTATAAAAAATAAAATTAAATTTTAAAAAAACGTAGTTTTTTTTCTCTTAAACCATTCTTTACTTAATTCTACATTGTACAGTTAAAATATTCATGCCCACTAAGAAGGAAAATACCATCCAGTTACTTAAAACTAGAGATTTTGGTAACTCAGACATCTAGAGCAATATACTAAATCCTTTTTATAGTCCTGTGTCATGGTAAAATCGTTCTGAGACTCAATTTCCAATGTGTAGAGGTTCCCATACAGCACCAAGTAATGCTCCAGGCACTAGCTGAGTACTGTCAGGGAGGAAGAAATTTTCCTCTACCCTTCTAGGTTCTTCTGGCTGGTCTAGGAATTCAACTGATATGAGACAGATTAACAAGAGTAAATCAAACAGAAGTTTAATAATATGTGTGCATGGGAGAGACCCAGAAAAACTGAGTAATCTGCCAAAATGGCCAAAGCCCTCACTTTAAATACCATCCTCAGCTAAAGACAAAACAGGATGCTGAGGGCAGGGAGGCAGTTATAGGAGGTTACCAGGAAAAGCACAGTAAAGAAGGGTAAGCTTATTGTGCATATTTAAGTCTTTGCCTTTTCCATTCATAATTTTCTAGAGATTTGGTCATCCTCCTCTTCCTGGCACAGTGAGGGAGACACCCTTACAAATGAAGATTTCCTTTAAAAATGTAAATGTTTCTTACAAGAGGATAACTCTTACTTGGTTTTCAGAGTTTTCCCCATGCCTGCTGTTTCTTAGAAAATAACAAGCTTAAAATAATTACTATCCCAAAGAGGCAACTTTGGGGGGGCAAATTTTGCTCCCCTACAATTCAATTCAATTCTGACATTTCCTGGATAGAGATTCCACAGGTTGAGGGCTCAGCCCTACAAGACTGCCCCCAGCTCCCCCTTTAGATACTGAGTCACAAGTCCAGGTTATTACCTGAACTTACCACCGACTCGCTATAAAGCAAAGGTTCCAACGACAGGACGCCTCTTCAGTCTTGATTAATTTGCTAGAGCAGCTCACAGAACTCAGAAAAACATTTTACTTATTAGGTTTCCAGTTTATTATAAAAGATACAACACAGGAACAGCCAGATGGAAGAGGTAAATAGGACAAGGTATGGGGAAGGGGCACAGAGCTACCATGCTCCCTCCAGGTGTGCCATTTTCCCTGAATCTCCATGCATCCACCAACCCTGAAGTTCTCTGAACCTTGTCTTTGGGGGTTTTACGGAGGCTTCATTACACAGGCATGACTTATTAAATCATTGGCCATTGATGACTAATTCAACCTCCAGCTCCTCTCTCTTCTCTGGAGGTCAGGGGAACAGGACTGAAAATTCCAACCCTCTAATCACATGGTTGGTTCCTCTGGTGACCAGCCCCTTATCCTTAGGTGACCTAGGGGCATTCCAAAACTCACCTCATTAACATAACAAAAGACACCTTTATCATTCTCATCACTTAAGAAATTCCAAGGGTTTTAGGAGCTCTTTGTCCCAGAAACAGGGAAAAAGACAAGATATACATTTTTTTTACTATAAGTCACAATATCACACATGGCCTACCAAATTGAAAAAGGAATTGGTCTCCCAGAATGTAGACCACTACATTCAAGCTATTCTCACTATTAGTTTAAGACTGCCATACACACCCATTATGAATACTTGACTGATCTTTCATTTCTTCGACAATGTACACTAATTTTTTTTCTAAATTTAAAGACCTCTGAAATAAGATATGTAAACATATTTTCTAATAATGAAGATCTTTGTACATCATGGTAATCCAATGATATGTAAATGTATTTTTTATTTAATGATAAAGACCTTTGAACTTGTGGGTCCTAAGATATATAAATGTATTTCCTATCTAACAAGACCTGTGCAATTGACTAAGACCTTGCACTGTCATATTCTTAGCACCATACCACTCTTAACTATTCAAAATGATGTTGAATTTACATGGCTAGGTCTTACGTGTTATAATAACTCATAAGGTCATTCATTCTACTAACAATTCAGAAAATAAAAGATTCAACATGTGATAGTAAGAAGAAAAAATTAAATACAAGCCTAGAAAGATAAAAATTGAGGAAATCTACCAGAAAGCAGACCAAAAGATGAGAAGAGATAAAATTTAGAAATAAACATTAGATAATTAAAAGACCAGTCAAGATGTTCTGACATTCAAATAACAGATATTCCAAAAACAGAAAAAGGAAGGTTGAAATCATCAATGAAATAGTTTAAAAAATTTTCCAGAATGGAGGTTCAGAAGCTTCCAGTTTCAACAGGCCCTAATGAATAACCAGCACAATGGGCAAAAACAAACATACATAAAGGCATATTAACAGGAATTTTCAGAAAAATGAAAAATAAACATTTTAAGAGCACTAAATAAAGGAAAAATTCCTAGAGAGAGAAAAATCAGGTTCTAAAATGTCAAAAAAAACAAATAGTGAGAGAGATCTCAATAGCAACAATGAACACTAGAAGTTAATGAAACAATGCTTTCCAAATTCTGAGGGAAAATAATTTATGACATAGAATTCTCTACCTAAGCAAATTGTCAACCTGCTATGAGGTAGAATAACAAAATTATAAGATAGGCAAGCGCTCGAAAAATGTATCACCTAAGCACTCTAAGGAATTTACTGGAAGGTATGGTTTATCCACACAAGAAAGTAAATCAAATAGAGAATGATATGAGATACAGCAAGTGGAAGGCAATGAAAGAGAAAGGTGAAAGGATGATGGTGAATTAAGTTCTCAGGATCAGTGATGTACAGCAGGCCCAAGAAATAACCTGTATAAATTGGTGGAGACCAAAGAGTTCTGAGAGACAGGTCTCCAAGGAAAGGAAATTAACAGAATTCTTGGTGGACTTGAATGTGTTCAAAGATTTACAGAACTGGGAGCACGTTGGTAATGGGAAGGAAGAAATTTTTCCTAAGAATTGTCTAAGAATTAAATTGACATGAGACAGATTAACAGGAGAAAAATCAAACAAAGTTTAGTAACATGTATACATGGGAGAGACCCAGAAAAACTGACTAACTCGCCCAAAATGGCCAAAACCCTCACCCTAAATACCATCTTCAGCTAAAGACAAAAGAAGATGTTTGGGGGTAGTGGTTTGGGACTTCAAAGGGCAGGAAGACAATTCACATGAAAATGAAAAAGCAAATGTTTGGCAAGCAAATGTCTGTTGGGCCATGCAGAGACAATGGGACAGACTGGAGTCTGATCTCTAGGCCCTGCTGAGTTTCCCCAAGACACCTATCCCATATTGTTTGCAGGTATCTCTGGTGATCTATTCCAGGAACAGGACCTCTGTCTAAATTCTTTAGGCAGTTAGGGGGAAGGTCAATGTTTCTTCCTGAGTCTTTTGGACCTTGATTGTTTTTCAGCTCAAAATAATCTACATGCTGGGCTTCCCTGGTGGCGCTGTGGTTAAGAATCCACCAGCCAATACAGGGGACACGGGTTCAAGCCCTGCTTCGGGAGGATCCCACATGCCGTGGAGCAACTAAGCCCGTACGCCACAACTACTGAGCCTGCGCTCTAGAGCCCATGCACCACAACTACTGAAGCCCAGGCACCTAGAGCCCATGCTCCACAACAAGAGAAGCCACTGCAATAAGAAGCCCATGCACCGCAATGAAGAGTAACCCCCACTCGCTGCAACTAGAGAAAAGCCCGCACACAGCAGCGAAGACCCAATGCAGCCAAAAATAAATAAATAAATAAGTTTTTTAAAATAAATAAATAAAATCTACAGGCCAAAGAGACATTTTGGGGTGGCAAATCTTGCTACCCTACATTGGGAATAAATTAGTAAGTGTTAAGTACATTTTAAAAATTAGACCCTAGAAAAACACAAAAATAAGATATTTATCAACTTCAAAGAAACAAAAAGGTATAGATGAAGGAAAATTATGAATAATAATGATGTGAATTCTGAATATTGACTTAAACTTGTTATAACTGTATTAGAAAGATAGGCAGAATAGAGGAAGAGAGGGTGCATATGTGATGGAGGAAGGTGAGGTGGTGAAAGAGAACAGGATCCTCAACCTGCAAGTGGGAAGCCAATTAATAAATAAAATTTTAAAATCCAGAAAAAAAATATAGTCACACTACTTGCATGTATGCCATATCTCCCTATACTATTTGAGTACATGGAGGAAAATCCCAGAAGAATCAAGTAAATATGTTGAAATGATTGTTTCTGGGTAGTAGTAAATGGTAAGGGAGGGGAACTATTCATAATAAACATTATGGAATAACAGTGTATAATAAACATTACATAATAATATGCAGTAAACATTATGGAAATGTATCACTTTAAAATCATATACATGTTGTAGAAGCAGAATTCTAAGATGTCCCCCAGGACCTCTTCTCTCCAGTGTTACACACTATATAATCCCCTCCTTTGAGTGTGGTCAGAACCTATGACTTACTTCTATCCAATAGACTATGGCAAAGGTGATGGGATGTCACTTCCTTGATTATGTTACATTATTTAAGACTCAGTCTTAAGGCTGGAGAAAGGAGCTCTGCTGTTGACCTCAAAGAAGCAAGCATGTTGGAGAAGCCCTTGTGACAACAAACCACAGGCTACCTCCAGGACCTGAGGGCAACCTCCAGCCAGCAACCAGCAAAAAGCTGGGGTCCTCAGTCACAAAGCTACAAGGAAATGAATTCTACCAACAATCTGAATGAGCTTGAACTTGGTTTACTCACCCATGTCTGGACCATTTCATGTTTTGTCTCTCAGTGGAAATAACCAACAAAATGACTAGCAACAGTCCAAAACGTACAACTGAATGGATCCTCTTGACATGGACCCAGGTCATTAGCTCTTCCAGGACTACTCCTAGACCCTGAAAACAGAGTTATTTGTTTGCATTCTTTATTTTGTGAACAACTATTTTTAAAAATATTTCCTTCTCCAGGAACTTATAATCACAGTGATGACTGAAGAACAGCAGAATTTGTCACCCCAAAATATGCCTCCTCACATAAAGATTATTTTAGGCTTCTTAATGAAATGGAGCAGGACCCTATGGGGCCCTGGGTACGAATCCGTTAAGGGTCCCCATTTCTTGTTGGTAAGAAATAGGCTTCATTCAGCCTCCTTGACCTTCCCTGAGTTCCAAAGGGCAGATTCAAAGAGTTGCTTATCAGGGAAGGGAGGGAATGCAGAAACAAGGGAGGAGCAGCCAAGAAACAATTAGTGCAGCCATGGGGCAGAGTCCTGGCTCCTCCTCAAGGAATATACATAAACAAATACCTTTGAGTTCTTCTGCAGGAACTAAGGCCCCCACCCAGGGTGAGGATGGTAACTTTTGGCTAAGCATAAGATTCCTGGAACACTGCCCTCTTACCTCACCATCAACCAATCAGAAGAAAGTCTGCACACAGAGGAAGACTGAACTCCTCCCTAAATGATTCTCCTTTCTTAAAAATTTTCGTGGTCAAGCAGACTCTTTGGGGTTGGTTTTTGGACACGAGTCAGATTGCAGGCCTTCTGAATAAAGCAACTTTTCTTTTCCAACCAACACTCATCTCTCAAGTGTTAGCTTTCGAGCAGCGAGCAGCTGAACCTGAGTTCGGTAACGTTATTTTTAAGAAACAGCAGACATAAGAAAAGTTCTGAAAACTCAGTAGAAATTACCCTTTTGTAAGAGGCATTTACACTTATAAGAGAAATCTCCATTTCTAAGAGTGTCTCCCTCTTTGTACCAGGAAGAGGAGGATGACTCAAAATCTCTAGAAACACTTGAAGGCAAGGACTTAAGTCTGCATAACAACCATACCCTTGTTTACTGTGCTTTGCTCCATAACCTCCCATAACGGGCCCCCTCCCCCAACCCTCAACATCTATCTTTTGTCTTTAGCTGGAGATGGTATTTAAGGTGATGATTCGATGGTATTTGAGGTGATGGCTTGGACTATTTCTGGGAATTTCTGTTTTCCTGGGTATTTCCTATGTATATAGGAGGTACACATGTTACTAAACTTCTGGCTTGTTTTTCTCCTGTTAATCTGTCTTTTATTACAGGGGGTCTCAGCCAAGAACCTGGAAGAGTAGAGGGAAAATTATTTTTCCTCCTCTACATAGTCCTACAGTGAAAAAGGAATGGAGACTAGGAGGCAGTTACCTGATTTTCTAGGCAAAAGAAGATAGTACCTGAAGTAAGATGGCAACAGTGTGACAGGAACTGAGAGAAACAAAAATGTTATTTCTAAGAAATAAATGGATAGAATTTTGATTCAATAAAACAAGAATAAGAAAAACGTTCCTTAAATAAAGTCAAGGATAAGAAATGAGGTTCTCAATCCCAGATGTTTTGCCTCTCTCATCTCCCTCCCATCTCACAGACTATCAATAAAGAATAAATGGATTTAGATAAGTAAATAAAGAAAATATTGTACTCTGTAACTTGGGGGTGTTGCGGGGGAGCGTTGAGCTCTGCCTGCACAGAGATGCAGTTCTATTTTTTTTTTAATATTTGAATTTTATTTATTTTTTTATACAGCAGGTTCTTATTAGTTATCGATTTTATACATATTAGTGTATACATGTCAACCCCAATCTCCCAATTCATCCCACCACCACCACCACCACACCCCACCCCCACCCCTGCCACTTACCCCCCTTGGTATCCATACAGAGATGCAGTTACTATTAATGCATTTTAAGAGATAAAAGGCATCCTACAGGGCATCTCTGAAAATTCTTCCCCCTCCTGATTTCCAGGCAAAGGAATTTATACATGGATGGTTTCCCTTGAGCATTCTTTCTGGTGATGGAAATCCACAGTCAGTTTTCTCATTGAAAGCAGACTTTCCCCAAGGCCACACACATCTAGCCTGCTAGTCTGAAGGCTGCCGCCAACCACTCACTCTCCCTACCTCCAAGATGCCTTCTCTAAACCAATTTCATCTGGGGGAAGGAAGAGAACAGTACTTGAGCACAAAAGCTTCACAGAAGAAATACCACTTACAGCTGACTGAGTCATTTTGCATATGTGCATCTGCCCCAAATTAGAAATACTTGTGAATGGAATACCACAAATGTCTTTGAAGTTCATTACTGTTAAGAGTTATGCACTAAGGGGGCCTTTTCCTTGTTTACATAGCATGTTATGGTCTCAGAGAGACTGAGGGAAGTGGAGTAACCACTCTGGTTTACATTACAGGATGGTTTGCAGAGATGAAAGGATTTCGTGCACTGAGTCTTACCGCCTGTGTTATTGCCACCAGGGCAGATATCGCAAGGAGTAAATCAAGTTAATCTGCCAGAGCCTTGGGTTATGTATGTGGGGATTATTACACAAGATAATTTCACGTGCCCGGGAAGGTTCAAGTTTGCAGAGGACTGGATGACCTCTTTGCCTATTCCAAATCTATGGTTTTTATAAGGTCTTTGCCGTATTTTATCTCTTTCTCCTTTGGTAAGAGTTTAATAATGTCTCTATGTTTATTTAATGAACAGTTTTCTTACATTTAGTATAAAAAGTATACTGTGAATCTGTAATTGGGAAGATCTCAACAGAAAAGGAGATCACCACAGTCTAGGAGAGAATGACCAACTCACACGTCAGGTAAGGCAAGAAAATAGGGATTTAAAGACACTTGATATTTAATTGTTTTAAACACCATGCAGGCCAACAAAACTGCATACAGGTGACACTGTGTTTAATGAGCCTATAGGTGTAAAAACTACGGAACCAGAGCAGAGGGTTCTGGAGAAAAAGAGAAAAAGTTATGGAGAAAAAGGAGAAAAAGTTATGAGAGAAACATAGGTGAATCCAAAGAGATTTTGTACATACCCCTACCAGAATTGGGTTTCATCATTTTGTTGTTGTTGTTACAAAGGAGTTGGGAAGCACACATTTTTAAGGACATTTGTAGGGACTTCCCTGGCGGTCCAGTGGTTAAGACTTGGCGTTTTCACTGCAGGGGGCCCGGGTTCAATCTCTGGTCAGGGAACTGAGATCCCACAGGCCCCACAGTGTGGTCACCAAAAAAAAAAGACATTTGTAGTGATGACACTCCGAACTTATGTTTTTTTTAAAATCCAATCTCATCTTTAAAACAATAGTCCTCATCCTCTACCCTTTAAATATGTTTACAGCTCTCTGTGGAACCCCTCAATGACCAATTTTACCTGAGTAAATCAACAATTTCTGCAATTTAGTAGAAAGTCCTCTCCTCTTGAAAGCATAGCAGAAGAGCTCCTCTGAGCTCCCAGGTATGCTTTCCTAGCCTAGAAAGCTGCCTTAAATATAGTGTGTGTTTCCCCTAAAGGTTTTGCAAAAGTTGACAGTCTTCTTAGGACCCCCTTTCCATCTTAAACTTTTTTCCACCAAGCTACCCACAAAAATTAATAAGCATCCTTGGGGTATTTATGTGAAGCTCTAAGCAGAGCATAATTAAAAACCTTTGACATTTACTTTTTATTTTATTTGACGTTTAGAGAGAAAAATTCAACTCAGTTTTTCTCTCTAGTCCCTAATATGTTTTTATTACTGACATTCTCAACTGGTAGGTATAAGGATTGCCATAGATCTCCAAGGAGACAAAGCAAAAGTTGGTATCTGGTGGCATGGTGGCAGGGGAAAGGGGTAGGAAGTGGGGACAGGAAGAAAGAAATGAGCAGTGTGAAAATTCATCCAGAGATAAACCATGGGAAGAACTGGATAATGTTCACATAACTCATACTTTTCTGAAAAGCTCAAAATTAGGCATGATTTATGATATAATATTGTCCAAAAAAGTTGCAAACAGATCCAGTCCCACATGTTGACTTAACCCCTTTAACTGCCTCAATTGCACTGCATTCCCTTTATTAAGTCAGACTACCTCCTACTTGCATTTCATTATTTCAAAATATAATTTTCATTAAGTTAGAGACATGATTCTCAAACAAATATTACAGAGCACTTGTCAAAAATGTATTTACCTCATTAATAAGAAAGCCAGCAGGATGACAAAGCTAATTGAAAGATAGGGGAAACTGCTATATAGAGTCAATAAAAGAAAGAATGAAATAGGATTTCTAGGAAAAGATGAAAAATCACAGCCTTTGCTGTTATCATGTCTACAAGACAAATCATTTGCATCTCTACCTAAGAAAAGTCATTTGCAATTTTTCAGTCTTCTATAAGGTAACATCCAACTTTACTGAGTTTGGATCCTAATCAGTAATAAGGTGGGCAATGTTAGATCATCTACCAGCACTTCAGAAACTTGAGAATGCATCAGGATCACCTGGAGAGCTTGTTAAGCCAGATGGCTAGGCCCCCAGCCCCAAAGTTTCTGATATAGTAGGTTTGGGGTGGCCCCTAAGAATAGGCATTTCTTTTTTTTTTTTTTTTTTTCTCTGTACGCGGGCCTCTCACTGCTGTGGCCCCTCCCGTTGCGGAGCACAGGCTCCGGACGCGCAGGCCCAGCGGCCACGGCTCACGGGCCCAGTCGCTCCGCGGCATGCGGGATCCTCCCGGACCGGGGCACGAACCCCTGTCCCCCGCATCGGCAGGCGGACTCTCAACCACTGCGCCACCAGGGAAGCCCAGAATAGGCATTTCTAACAAGTTCTAGGTGATGCTTCTGTTGCTGGTCCAGGGACCATACTTTGAGAGCCACTACTCTAGTTTCACACTAAAAAGACTTGTAGTAATATTTCTGCATTATTTTCAAGTGTCATATATGTCAGGATAAACTGTGAAGGACTTTGAAATAGATCATTAAGATTATTAGATATCTTCCATGGAAAACTAGGCTTCTTCTAATTCTTGATTTTCTGAATCCTTGGGGTTTATACCCTTCATAGTTTTTGAGATATTTTAGAATTCTGTAATTTGTAGGAAACAAATAGCTATGCAAATGAGTCTTGTCCACAGACATGCAAATTAATTCTGTCCAGGAGGAAGGACAATTGATTTCCCTCCCCAACCTTCACTCCGTATGCTTCTGTAAAAAAGCCATTTTTGCATTTATTTGCAAATTCATTTTCAGTACTAGTTATTTATATGTATATACACATATTATGTGGTTCTCTGCATTTTCCTTTGAACTTCTTGTCACATTTTATTGGTTTCTTCAATTAATGAGTTAAATAAAATCTTTGGCACATGTTTATTTCATATTTGGATGAGTCATGATTAATACCCTTTACAAAATTATCCTTTAACAGATACTTTTTCTTAAAAATAATTCCCAAGTTTGAAATTTCGCATTTCATTGAAACTATTTTCATGGCAAGCAGATGAATGTCTTCCTCCAGTAGAGCTGGTTTGCGGGTTTTGGACTTCCTAACATTTAATATTTAACAGTTTTCAAAATTTAGTCTGCTGGGCCACTGACCAGGCTGGGATCCTATGGATTTCAGCTGCCTCTTTCCTTTAACAATAACACAGCTGCTCTTACTTTTTTAATCCTTCTTCACTGTCATCATTTATCTAACAGTGAATTCATATTTGTTCCTTTCAAG
The DNA here is from genome assembly GCF_000442215.2 of Lipotes vexillifer. Taxonomy (NCBI): domain Eukaryota; kingdom Metazoa; phylum Chordata; class Mammalia; order Artiodactyla; family Lipotidae; genus Lipotes; species Lipotes vexillifer. Next base: position 1,749,783 of record NW_006769306.1, read on the forward strand.
TTGTATTATTCAGAGGTATAGTTTGGCCATTTCTATTATTCAGGGTGTTGACCTCAGCCCTTAATTAACAACAGCAAAACCACAAAATGTTTGCTACCTGTTTCCAAGCCTGGAAACTCTTAGTCAAACATCTGGAGTGTGAAGAGGAGGTAGATTTTTATGCCAACTTAGAATCCTTTGAATTTCTAGGGTCAGCAGGAGATCTTAGCTGCCTGG
>NW_006769306.1:1750167-1751655 GCF_000442215.2 Lipotes vexillifer
CAGCAGGAAATCTTAGCTGCCTGGTGGGGTCACAGACAGATATTCTAAACTCTAAGTTCATGACCCTGGATGCTGCCCAGCTTCTAATCTGAATTGCTTCCTTCCAATAGAGCATCTGTGTTCTATAAGAGGAGCTTGGATTCTCCCCACTGCCCGGAAGAAGCCCTTCCTGGGCCCCTCAGCTCTGGAATTTATAACAGACTCCGGTTAGACTCTCACAATTCAGCTCTTACTCCACCCACTCTCAGTGAGTTCATTTGGAAGACGGTGGTAACACCCAGCTTTTCCCAGAAACTAGTGTTCGTTTCCCTGATGACTATAGAATGCTGTAGGGTATATTATGAGGAATATGGAGGTCAGGCTGAGTTCACTCCATGTAATAACTTTATGCCAAAGAGGAAATAATACCACTCATTTCTCCTGGGTGTAGAAAACTAAGGCCCTGAATTTTTCAGCTCATTATTTTCCCCATGTTGGCTCTTCCAGATTAGCATTAGTCTTTCTATGCCAAGTACTTATGTTTTCATAGAAAATACACTTAGGATGCCATATTTTAAACAACCTTAAGATATTTTTCAAAAGAGGCCATGGATCACCCTAAAATTTTATTTATGCAGAACTTTTCTCTCAACATTTCCCTAGCATCCAGGAGTTCCTAACAGTAGGCAGGAGGCCCATCTTCTGACTTATCATCTCAGTATTCCTTTGCCAATTTTCTCTATGCAATCAACAAAAGGAAAATATCATGACAAAGATATCTTGCACTGATTTCCTCAATTTAAGTGAAAATTGGGGAATGGAGGTATGATTTAAATACCAGAACATGCCCCCAATCTTTTAGTTAACGTGGGATCACCTCGGCCTTTTAGGTCAATAGAAATATCACTTCAAACATCATATTTGCAGAATGGGAGGGAGAAGGTTGCCAGAAAAAAAATGCAGAATACTTGTCCAGTCCTAAATATTGCCAGGCACTTATTTATACTAAAAAATTACTCACTGTTTAAACAAATTCTAAATTTAGTTGGACAATCAACAGAAGAATGGATAAAGAAGATGTGGTACATATATACAATGGCATATTACTCAGCCATTAAAAAGAATGAAATAAAGGAGATTGGTTCAAGATGGCAGAGTACAAGGACATGCTCACACTCCCTCTTTCGAGAACACCGGAATCACAACTAACTGTTGAACAATCATTGACAGGAAGACACTGGAACTCACCAAAAAAGGTACCCCACATGCAAAGACAAAGGAGAAGTTGCAGTGAGACTGTAAGAGAGGCTCTATCACAGTAAAATCAAATCCCATAACTACTGGGTGGGTGACTCACAAACTGGAGAAAACTTATACCACAGAAGTCCACCCACTGGAGTGAAGGTTCTGAGCCACACATCAGGCTTCCCAACCTGAGAGTCTGGCAATGGGAGGAGAAATTCCTAGAGAATCAGACTTTGAAGGCTAGCGGGATTTGATTGCAGGACT
>NW_006769306.1:1751665-1784288 GCF_000442215.2 Lipotes vexillifer
CTGGGGGAAACAGAGACTCCACTCTTGGAGGGCACGCACAAAGTAGTGTGCACATTGGGACCTAGGGGAAGGAGAAGCGACCCCAGGGGAGACTGAAACAAACCCACCTGCTAATGTTGGAGGGTCTCCTGCAGAGGCGGGGGGGCAGCTGTGGCTCACCAAGGGACAAGGACACTGGCAGCAGAAGTTCTGGGAAGTACTCCTTGGTGAGAGCCCTCCCAGAGTCCACCATTAGCCCCACCAAAGGGCCCGGGTAGGCTCCAATGTTGGGTCGCCTCAAGCCAAACAACCAACAGGGAGGGAACCCAGCCCCACCCATCAGCAGACAAGTGGATTAAAGTTTCACTGAGCTCTGCCCACCAGAGCAACAGCCAGCTCTAACCAACACCAGTCCCTCCCATCAGGAAACTTACACAAGCCTCTTAGGTAGCCTCATCCACCAGAGGGCAGAAAGCAGAAGCAAAAACTATAATCCTGCAGCCTGTGGAACAAAAACCACAACACAGAAAAATAGACAAGATAAAAAGGCAGAGGACTATATACCAGATGAAGGAACAAGATAAAACCCCAGAAAAACAACTAAATGAAATGGAGATAGGCAATCCTCCTGAGAAAGAATTCAGAGTAATGATAGTGAAGATGATACAGGACCTCGGAAAAAGAATGGAGGCAAAGGTCGAGAAGATGCAAGAAATGTTTAACAAAGATCTAGAAAAATTAAAGAACAAACAAACAGAGATGAACTGTACAATGACTGAAATGAAAACTACATAGGAAGGAAGCAATAGCAGAATAACTGAGGCAGAAGAAAGGATAAGTGACCTGGAGGACAGATGGTGGAATTCACTGCTGAGGAACAGAATAAAGAAAAAAGAATGAAAAGAAATGAAGACAGCCTAAGAGACCTCTGGGACAACATTAAATGGGACAACATTTGCATTATAGGGGTCCCAGAAGGAGAAGAGAGAGAGAAAGGACCCGAGAAAATATTTGAAGAGATTATAGTCGAAAACTTCCCTAACATGGGAAAGGAAATAGCCACCCAAGTCCAGGAAGCAAAGAGAGTCCCATACAGGATAAACCCAAGGAGAAACACGCCAAGACACATAGTAATCAAACTGGCAAAAATTAAAGACAAAGACAAATTATTGAAAGCAGCAAGGGAAAAACAACAAATAACATACAAGGGAACTGCCATAAGGTTAACAACTGATTTCTCAGCAGAAACTCTACAAACGAGAAGGGCGTGGCATGATATACTTAAAGTGATGAAAGGGAAGAAAGTACAACCAAGATTACTCTACCCGGCAAGTATCTCGTTCAGATTCGATGGAGAAATCAAAAGCTTTACAGACAAGCAAAAGCTAAGAGAATTCTGCACCAACAAACCAGCTCTACAACAAATGCTAAAGGCAGTTCTCTAAGGTGGAAACACAAGAGAAGAAAGGGACCTACAAAAGCAAATCCAAAACAAGTAAGAAAATGGTCACAGGAAACATACATATTGATAATTATCTTAAATGTGAATGGATTAAATGCTCCAAACAAAAGACACAGGCTTGGGGCTTCCCTGGTGGCGCAGTGGTTGAGAGTCTGCCTGCCAATGCCGGGGACGCAAGTTCATGCCCCAGTCCAGGAAGATCCCACATGCCGCGGAGCGGCTGGGCCTGTGAGCCATGGCCACTGAGGCTGCGCATCTGGAGCTTGTGCTCCGCAACGGGAGATACCACAACAGTGAGAGGCCCATGTACCACAAAAAAATAAAATAAAAAAGGCTTGCTGAATGGATACAAAATAAAGACCCATATATATGCTGTCTACAAGAGACCCACTTCAGACCTAGGGACACATACACACTGAAAGTGAGGGGATGGAAAAAGATATTCCATGCAAATGGAAATCAGAAGAAAGCTGGAGTAGCAATACTCATATCAGATAAAATAGACTTTAAAATAAAAAATGTTACGAGACACAAGGAAGGACACTATGTAATGATCAAGGGATCAATCCAAGTAGAAGATATAATAATTATAAATATATATGCACCCAACATAGGAGCATCTCAATACATAAGGCAACTGCTAACAGCTATAAAAGAGGAAATCTACAGTAACACAGTAATGGCGGGGACTTTAACACCTCACTTACACCAATGGACAGATCATCCAAACAGAAAATTAATAAGGAAACACAAGCTTTAAATGACACAATAGAACAGACAGAATGAATTGATATTTATAGGACATTCCATCCATAAACAGCAGATTATACTTTCTTCTCAAGTGCGTAAGGAAGATTCTCCAGGATAGATCACATCTTGGGTCACAAATCAAGCCTCAGTACATTTATGAAAATTGAAATCATATCAAGCATCTTTTCTGACCACAACACTATGAGATTAGAAATCAATTACAGGGAAAAAAACGTAAAAAACACAAACACATGGAGGCTAAACACTAGGTTACTAAATAATGAAGAGGTCACTGAAGAAATCAAAGAGAAAATCAAAAAATACCTAGAGACAAATGACAATGAAAACATGACGACCAAAACCTACGGGATGCAGCAAAAGCAGTTCTAAGAGTGAAGTTTATAGCTATACAAGCCGACCTCAAGAAACAAGAAAAATCTCAAATAAATAATCTAACCTTACACCTAAAGGAACTAGAGAAAGAAGAACAAACAAAACCCAAAGTTAGCAGAAGGAAAGAGATCATAAAGATCAGAGCAGAAATAAATGAGATAGAAACAAAGAAAACAAGAGCAAATATCAATGAAACTAAAAGCTGGTTCTTTCAGAAGATAAACCAAATTGATAAACCATTAGCCAGACTCATCAAGAAAAAGAGGGAGAGTACTCAAATCAGTAAAATTAGAAATGAAAAAGGAGAAGTTACAACAGACACCACAGAAATACAAAGCATCCTAAGAGACTACTACAAGCAACTCTATGCCAATAAAATGGACAACCTGGAAGAAATGGACAAATTCTTAGAAAGGTAGAACCTTCCAAGACTGAACCAGGAAGAAATAGAAAATATGAACAGACTAATCACAGTAATGAAATTGCAACTGTGATTAAAAATCTTCCAACAAACAAAAGTCCAGGACCAGATGGCTTCACAGGTGAATTCTTTCAAACATTTAGAGAAGAGCTAACATCCATACTTCTCAAACTCTTCCCAAAAAATTGCAGAGGAAGGAAAACTCCCAAACTCATTCTATGCGGCCACCATCACCCAGATACCAAAACCAGACAAAGATACTACAAAAAAAGAAAAGTACAGACCAATATCACTGATGAATATAGATGCAAAAATCCTCAACAACATACTAGCAAACAGAATCCAACAACATATTAAAAGGATCATACACCATGATCAAGTGGGATTTATCTCAGAGATGCAAGGATTCTTCAATATATGCAAATCAATCAAAGTGATATACCATATTAACAAATTGAAGAATAAAAACCATATGATCATCTCAATAGATGCAGAAAAAGCTTTTGAAATTCAACACCCATTTATGATAAAAATTCTCCAGAAAGTGGGCACAGAGGGAACCTACTTCAACATAATAAAGGCCATATATGACAGACCCACAGCAAACATCATTCTCAATGGTGAAAAACTGAAAGCATTTCTGCTAAGTTCAGGAACAAGACAAGGATGTCCACTATAACCACTATTATTCAACATAGTTTTGGAAGTCCTAGACACGGCAATGAGAGAAAAAAAAAAATAAAAGGAATACAAATTGGAAAAGAAGCAGTAAAACTGTCACTGTTTGCAGATGACATGATACTATACATAGAAAATCATAAAGATGCCACCAGAAAACTACTAGAGCTAATCAATGAATTTGGTAAAGTTGCAGGATACAAAATTAATGCACAGAAATCTCTTACATTCCTAGAAACTAATGATGAAAAATCTGAAAGAGAAGTTAAGGAAACACTCCCATTTACCATTGCAACAAAAAGAATAAAATACCTAGGAATAAACCTACCTAGGGAGACAAAGGACCTGTATGCAGAAAACTGTAAGACACTGATGAAAGAGATCCAAGATGATACCAACAGATGGAGAGATATACCATGTTCTTGGATTGGAACAATCAATATTGTGAAAATGACTATACTACCCAAAGCAATCTACAGATTCAATGCAATCCCTATCAACTTATCAATGGCATTTTTTACAGAACTAGAACAAAAAGTCTTACAATTTGTATGGTGACACAAAAGACCCCAAATAGCCAAAGCAGTCTTGAGGGAAAAAAACAGAGCTGGAGGAATCAGACTCCCTGACTTCAGACTATACTACAAAGCTACAGTAATCAAGACAATATGGTACTGGCACAATAACAGAAACATAGATCAATGGAACAGGATAGAAAGCCCAGAGATAAACCCATGCACCTATGGTCAACTAATCTATGACAAAGGAGGCAAGGATATACAATGGAGAAAAGACAGTCTCTTCAATAAGTGGTGCTGGGAAAACTGGACAGCTGCATGTAAAAGACTGAAATTAGAACACTCCCTAACACCATACACAAAAATAAACTCAAAATGGATTAGAGACCTAAATGTAAGACTGGGCACTATTAAACTCTTAGAGGAAACTTAGGGAGAACACTCTTTGACATAAATCACAGCAAGATATTTTTTGATCCCCCTCCTAAAGTAATGCAAATAAAAACAAAAATAAACAAATAGGACCTAATGAAACTTCAAAGCTTTTCCACTGCAAAGGAAACCATAAACAAGATGAAAAGACAACCCTCAGAATGGGAGAAAATATTTGCAAATGAATCATGAGACAAAGGATTAATCTCCAAAATATATAAACAGCTCAGGCAGCTCAATATTAAAAAAACAAATGACCCAATCCAAAAATGGGCAGAAGATCTAAATAGACATTTCTCCAAAGAAGACATACAGATGGCCAAGAAGCATATGAAAAGCTCCTCAGCATCACTAATTATTAGAGAAATGAAAATCAAAACTACAATGTGGTATCACCTCACACCAGTTAGAATGGACATCATCAGAAAGTCTACAAACAACAAATGCTGGAGAGGGTGCGGGGAAAAGGGAATCCTCTTGCACTGTTGGTGGGAATGTAAATTGATACAGCCACTATGGAGAACAGTATGGAGGTTCCTTAAAAAAGTAAAAATAGAATTACCATATGACTCAGCAATCCCACCATTGGGCATATACCCAGAGAAAACCATAATTCATAAAGACACATGCACCCCATATTCATTGCAGCACTATTTACAATAGGCAGGTTATGGAAGCAACCTAAATACCCATCGACAGACGAATTGGTAAAGAAGATGTGGTACATATACGCAATGGAATATTACTCAGCCATAAAAAGGAACAAACTTGGGTCATTTGTAGAGACATGGATGCATCTGAAGACTGTTATACAGAGTGAAGTAAGTCAGAAAGAAAAAAACAAATATCATATATTAACACATATATGGGGAACCTAGAAAATGGTACAGATGGACCAGTTTGCAGGGCAGAATCTGAGACACAGAAGTAGAGGAAAAAAACATATCGACACGAAGGGGGGAAAGCCGTGGAGGGTGGTGGTGGTGGTGGTGGTGGTGGTGGGATGAATTGGGAGATTGGGATGACATGTATACACTAATGTGTATAAAATGGATGACTAATAAGAAAAAAAAAAAGAAATAAAAAATAAACATAAAAAAAAAGGAAGAATGAAATAATGCCATGTGCAGCAACATGGATGGACCTGGAGATTATCATACTAAGTGAAGTAAGTCAGACAGAGAAAGCTAAATATCATATGATATCGCTTATATGCAGAATCTAAAAAAAAAAGAAAAAAGATACAAACTTATTTACAAAACAGAAACAGACTCACAGACTTAGAGAAAGAACTTATGGTTATGGGGGTGGTGTTGGTGGGGCAGAGGGACAGATTGGGAGTTTGGGATTGACATATACACACTGCTATATTTAAAACAGAAAAGCAACAGGGACCTACTCTATAGCACAGGGAACTCTGCTCAATACTCTATAATAACCTAAATGGAAAAAGAATTTGAAAAAGAATAGATACATTCATATGTGTAATTGAATCACTCTGCTGTACACCTGAAACTAACACAACATTGTTAATCAACTTTACTCCACTATAAAATAAAAATAAAAAAAACAAATTTAGTTGGACATCCTGTATTTTGTTTGCTAAATCTGGAAACCCTAGGAGGGGGTAACTCATTGCCCTGATACATATGGAGATCCTCAGGGAGAGAGAGAGCCCATGTCGTACTGCAGGTGACCTAGGCTCCGAGCTACTGATTTGGCTGCATTCTCAGGCTCACTTCTCTCTTCTCTTTCATTGACCCAAACACTAGACACAGTCAACCTTCCTTGATTTTTCCAAATCTCCACTCAATGCAAATTAAGTGTTTACTGAATACTCAGAGGTGCAAAGAGAGGTGGCTAAAACCTCAGAAAATCATGGTCGTTTTTCAGTCATGCTCATCACTACTGTTATCTCCTTTCCAGTGGATTCAGCTTCCTAATGAGTTTCTGGGCCACATCTCTGCCCCTCAGTCACAGCTCAGGTGTCCCAGCCCCCCACCTTCCTGTATATTACTTACTGAAGAACAGTTTGGAGCTAAGCTAACACCAGGCCCACTAGGTGTGCCCCGAAGCCCTCCTCTACAATGGGAAGTGTGCCTAAAGGAAGGGCAGCCACTCCTGAAATGTAGTTTCATTATCAGCACTTAACGTTGTTTTTACTCCCCTGTAAATAGGAGAAGCAAAAAACATTTTTATAAAGTTCAGGAAAACAAGGCTCAGGAGAAAAGACTGAGCAAGTTAGGATTAAGCATACTGAAAAAGAGCCATCTAAGGCACAAATCAGTCTACAGATGTACAAAATGCTAAAATAAATATTAGTAACTAGTTCTCCATCTCCATTTAGCTTGTATCTAGAGGGAAATAGGCCTAATTATACCAGTGATGTTGATATCCTGTATAAATAGGTCCCTTGAGCCTGCCTGTACCAAAGGAATTACACTGAGTGATAACTCAGATATCATAAACAAGTGCCTCCTCTCAATATAAAACTTCCTGTGACTAGTCAAAGCACTGCACACCCAGTTCTGGGACTCTTGGGATGCCTATTGTTACATCCACTGCCTCTAAAGATAGTCGAAGCGACATCTCCCCAGGGCCACTGATGCCAGTGCCTTCTATGAGAACCTGGATGTTGCATTAATCATGTTTTTTTATTTTCTGTATTTTAATGATGCTTGGACATCTTGGGACTTTGTGGAACTGGGAGAGACTGCCCTCCCAGAGTTAGCTATTCCCTAGAGAGAGCAAACAACTTGCCAGTGAGCACACCTTTCACATGCAAACCAACCAATCCAAAATCCATGCCCACATCTACCTCCTTCTATCAGACGCCTGCTGTCCTGGACACTATCCCTCCCCCTGCCCTAAATCACCCCAGAGCCTGGTACCATACTGAACAACTAGAGACTCTACCCTTACAGCCCAGACACCAGCAAAATTCTTCAAACTATCTAGTCCTAATCCTGCTCAGATGTTTACCTTGCCTCACCCATCCTTTCCTGTGAAAACCACAGAAAAGCTTCTGTACATGCTTTCCCCTTGCTCCTTTCTGCCCCTGACTAACCCTGGTGCTTCCCCATGTAGCCCTGTGTGGTGCAGTGTACCCCCATCTCTAAGGAACTGTGAATAACGAGCTGTCTTTTCAGTTCTCCTAATCTGTTGGCCTCACCATACCTGAATAAAAAAATCCCAGGTATATTTTAAAACAGACTTCTGAAATCTAAAAAAAAAGGGTGCAAATGAACTTATTTACAGAACAGAAATAGAGTCACAGATGTAGAAACAAACTTATGGTTACAAGGGGGTAAGGGGGGAGGGATAAACTGGGAGATCTGGAATGACATATACACACTACTATATATAAAACAGATAACTAATAAGGACCTACTGTATAGCACAGGGAACTCTACTCAATACTCTGTAATAGCCTATATGGGAAAAGAATCTGTAAAAGAGTGGATATATGTATATGTATAACTGATTCACTTTGCTGTACACCTGAACCTAACACAATCTTGTACATTAACTACACTCCAATACAAATTTTAAAATAAATAAATAAATGAGACAGATGTCTGGGCCAAGGATGCTCTCTACCAGGGCTCCCAGGGCGATCAACTCTCAAGGTGCCCTTGAAGTACTGCATCCCCTGGATGTTTCACTACCACATCCTGGCAGCGAGGCAAAGAAGGGAGAAGGCTCTTTCTCCTCCTTGTTGTCCTCTGTGGCTCCATAGCTCCAGTGCGCCTTTTGAACTCAGTGTCTTCAGCTTCTCTGCCCTGCTGCATGGAGCCCAGACACTAGTTTTGGGAGCCGGGCTAGGAGTCAGCTCTCCCACTCTCCATCCTCACTCTTCCCACCCGGGCACATGCCCACACAGAACTTTCTTAGCTTTGGCCCTTTCCCAGGCAAACCAATTGATATAAATGGTCTCATGCAGGTGCCTGCCTCCTAGATTCAGAGAAAGGTGGGTGTAACTCTCACAGAAACAGAGGACCCAGGTACTGAAAGGAAAGATTGTCAAAACTTATATGTTGTTGAACATTAGGATGACTTTCCAAGGTAGATTTAAACATCTTCCAAGACTTTGAAAGTAGGATAATGTACCAAATGTTTGATTGAAATATGTTGTGAAGGGTACTTATGACCCTACTGTATTCTATACCTCACTGAATTACATAAAGTATATATTATATACAGTATAATGTGTGTACATAGTCACAATTATTTAATATCTATCCATATATTACATGTATGTGTGTATATATAATATATATTAATATATATAACATATATATATACATAAAATAATACATATATTCAGTTATTTAAAATAAAAATTATGTAAGTTAATCACAAAGTAAATAGTAATTAATATTATTTAATTACATTATTTAATTTAAATTTAAATAAATTATTAGAATATACTGTCAAACAAAATAGATTTGCCCAGAGGGCAGATGAATTGCCTCCAGAAGAGGAACAGCTTAGTTCCCAGGTCTTTTGAGGAGACAGAGCCTGTGGAAAAGGCTGGGCCATCAGGAGAGGATCTGAACCAAGATATGGTCACAGGAAACGCACAGTAATTGTTTTTACTCCCTTTTCTTGGGACATCCAGCCTGACTCTACCCTCAGACATAGCAGTCCCAAAGCAGAACCACAGGCAAGCACTTTCCAAATGTTCTTCTCCAGAAGAAACTGTCTCACAGGAAGCATACTTGGGTGTTGGAGCAATGTCTAGCTATTCATCAACTTCCTATTTCCTTGTACTTCTAGACTCTCAGCACAGTTATATTTCCCAGCTTCCCATGAGTCAGGTGTGCTCCTGAGACTGAATTCTAGTCAATGGAATGTGAGCAGAAATGATGGGCACCATTTCCAGGCTAACCTTTTTAAGAAGTGAACCTTAAGGTGAATGCTAAAGGTGACAATGATGGTAAAGCCATAACATGAAAGGTGCCTGGGTCCTAATGACTCTATGTGGATGAGAGCTGACCTCTAACCAGAAATATCTGCTGAGTTTAGTTGAGTAAGAAATAAAATTCATTGTATCTGAGCCATTTTATATGTGGGGATCCATTTGTTACCACAGCCCAGACTTTTTCAACTAAGACAAGTATCTATTGTTTCAGCAGCTGGAACCATACCTAATGTTTCTCCACGCATCAAACACCAAAAGCCATTTTCTATTTCCTCTGCTCTCCTGCATTGGATTGACAGAAATCCCACAGGCTATAGAGGTTGCTGAGGATCAAAGATATTCCATGCCAGGTAATGCTTCTGCAAACCAGTATTTCAAGATTCTGCTTTGGAGATTACGGAAAGAGTATGCTTTGTGATTGCTTTTAATTGGTACCTGTCATCTGCTTGATAGAATTTTATTAACAGAAGTGTAAACATCCATTGCAATCTGCAGAACACAGGAATCTTAAACAGCTTAGGAAATCCAATCAAAGTTCTTTTTATCTTTAGTGTTTACTGATAACTCATTAAATGTTGCTCAGTGTTACAAGTTCTACAGCAGAAATGTTTCTTCACAGATGTAGAGAACAAATGTATGGACACCAAGCGGGGAAAGCAGGGTGGTGGTGGTGGGATGAATTGGGAGATTGGGATTGACATATATACACTAATATGTATAAAATAGATAACTAATAAGAACCTGCTGTATAAAAAATAAATAAAATTAAAATTTTAAAAAAAGGAAACGTTTCTTGAAAATGAAGAGATACACAGCAATAGAGTTGAGGGCTGCTCAACATTGTACAAAAGTGACAATCTTTTACTTCAGAAGACTTTGCTACAGACAAGAGAACAGATAGTCCTTAGATATTACAACTTATTTTTTTAAACAAAGAGACTCTACCAAATAGTTCTTCTCGCCCATCACCCCAATGGTTGTCAAAGCCATGTATTCTTCTGAGACAGACATACACACATACTCTTACACACACAAATGCACACACTTTTTAAAAACAGAATTTAAATCTTGTGTATAAGCCCAGGAGATTTTACACTTAATCTAAATCCAACCGGAGATGGAAATGGTCTCAAGGTCTGTAGTCCATTTGATTCCCTGGAATGCAGTTGTATTGTAACATTCTCATTCCAGCAGATCTGACCAAAATAAGGCAGTAACACAGATCTCATTATATATGTACACTCAGCGCTTAGGCACTGGTGTGTTAAGTGACAATATGGCCAACGAAACTTCAGTTTCAACCTTGGTTATTGTGCACCCATAAAATAGAATCAGGTGAATAGGCCGTGGCTGCATTAAAAACAAAGCTGGCTTAAGCTGATGGAGTGGAAATCCTCCTCTTAGGCCAGTTGTGCACCACCCTGCACTGCCCTTCTGAGTGTTTCTCATTTAACTGGAAGACGGCTTCCCTGAGCAAAGCAACCAGGTCTTCCTGGTGGCAGGTGACCCAGTTTCACTGCTGCCACTTTGGCAGGTATGTAGCATAGGAGGTGATATACTCCACAGGAAGTCTCTGCTACACAGCCTCCAAATGACACCAGAGGCTCTCTCAGAAATTAGTCACAGCAACCTTCCAACCTTCCAACTAACAAGTCCATTTACTTGAATGTCACAGAAGCCAACATGATCAGAGGACAACAAAATCATATGGGGACTCTGCAGCTCTCAACCCCAATCATAATTGAGTTTTCATTTCTGGCTGCATTAAAATCTGAATAATTTACTCTCTTAAAATAATATTTATCACACTGACATGTAAGTGTGAATACAGTCGTGTAACATGTCTGATATCTATCTAAGCTAGAGTTGGACGCCACTAGGGAGTCTTTCTGGGTTTTGTCACTATGTTGTTCTCTTCTTATATCTCCTGGGATGGTTGCGGGTAAGGAAAAGACTTGGAAGTATGAACTGGGCCTCACTGGGGTCTTGCACTGTGGCTTAGTCTAAAACTAGTCTTGCTGGCCCAGCCCCTGCCTTGACCAGCATAGTCGCCTGAATGGCCTGGGGTCCTCTTATGGCTTCCTTCCTCCATGTCAGCAGGTGATGGGGACCTGCACCCCTACTCTGTCATCCCCCACAGACATTAGTACTGGCATCCTCCATTTGAACAACTTAGTGACAAAACCCAGAAAGACTCCTTAGTGGTGTCTCCCTCTAGCTTGGACAGATACCTGTCCTCTCTGCACATTTCTCCGGGAATGGGGCATCACACTCAAGCAAGCACCAGTTTCTGCAGTTCAGGGAGATACTCAGCCCTGGAGCCCCTTATTCACCCAACCACTATACCAGCATCCATCCTGTCAGTTTTCTGTTACTGTGAGAATTAAAATTTTATTGCCAATTTCTGTAGAGTTTAAATCTTTGGAACACAAAAGGACTCTTCTCTCTTTCCTGGGGATAAAACTCAGCCCTTAGAAATACAACAGTTAATCTTCCATTTCCCAAGCCTACTTCTTCAAAGAAACTGCTGGTCACATTTTCATACTTCATTATATTAAATTCTCAAAGTTCATCCTGTTCAAATAGGTAATGCAACTTTTTATTTTTTAGGGTTCCACAACTTGATTGGCAGCACTTCTTGCTGGTGCATATTCCTCATCTTTTCTTCCCCAGACTGTGGAAAGCAGTGTTTGGCACAGAGTAGATACCCAGTAAATGCTTAATGAGTGACCTTTTTTTAATGATTTTAGAATGACACATTCTTAAGCATGACACCACAAATACCATCTCTTCCCTTCGTGTCACATACTCCTTTTCCTTCCTTGTTGTAAGTACTTCAGAGAAGCAACCACACTGGAACTCGACACCCTCTTTCATCTGTAATAAATTTCACTCTAATCTGACTTGCCAGCAAAATGACTTGGGGCCGGAACACAACCCCATAATCTAATGGGAAATGTGCATTTAGCAGGTAATAGATGCTTCAAAAATCCACTTTAGCTTCTTCTAGCTTTGGTCACAGGAAAATAAATAAAAGCCTTTGGCTACTCTTCCTTCTCAAATAAATACAATGTGAATCTAGAAGATAGTAAATTAAGTTTCAAAACCAGCTGGTTGACCTTATATCTTCTATCAGCCAAGTGGTCGCCAGAATAAATAACACTCATTTCTCTCTGTGTCAAGACTTGGTAAGTTTCAACTGCTCTGAGTGTGGCTGTGTGTTTTCCCTTCCTCTTGTGCCTGGGACCTCACCGACAGCTTTGGCTCTGGGTCTCGGGAAACAGACCTCATCTGGTTTACATTTCCTTTGAGCCCCACTCTGAAGGCTAATGGGGAGATTTCAGATTTCTTTGCTAACACTATGGACTAAGTGATGAAAACCCCAACGGAATTCAGACTTCCTCAGTATTTATATATGTCTGTAGGGTAATTGTGAGTTAATAATCTTTTCCTGAGACCACTTTATTTGAACAATTATTTCTGGAATTATTCTCCCTTTCCCAAAGGAAATTTCCTTAAGTTTATTGCTAGCACATATATAAAATGGTCTTTCTAAAATGCTACAGTATTGTTTGGCTTTTCAGTTTATTTAAAAACAGTAAGGTCTTCCTCTGACCATTTATTATATTTTAATATAAGAATATCTTTAAAAGAACAATTAGAAGACAGGATTTTTTTTCCAGAAGAACTTGTTATTAAATGCCAAAGTATTTAACGTAAACAAAGCCATAAAACTCTCTAATGGTTGCTTCTCTTTCTCTTTTTAGTTTCAATAATAAATATATTTATTCAATGGGATTAAATGTAGTTCAGTTTAGAACGACCCTCCACCATGCAACTGTCAAATTCTTCAAAATATATATATAACTTTGGGTACCTCAGGTATTCCATATTACTTAGAAATTAGGACTTCAAAACCTTTATAAATAACCCAGCTTATTTACATAAAGTTTCTTCCACTGCAGTTTAACATAGTTGCAAATTATGACCTAGACCTGACATATGGCATTACAAAGTGCAGGTGTTAACTTAGATCAAGGAGATGTCTAGTTTATCAGATGTAGTTTGTAGGAGTTGGTTTCTTCCTTCTCTGTTTAAGTCTCCTGTCCCTTTTGAGGCTTCATGTCTGCCCAATAAACTACATCTCTAGGAATTGGGCTGCTTTTCATTTGAAATCACTCATATCAGCCTACCTTGGGTTTTTTTTTTATTTAATTTTATTTATTTTTTATACAGCAGGTTCTTATTAGTTATATATTTTATACATATTAGTGTATACATGTCAATCCCAATCTCCCAATTCTTCCCACCACCACCACCCTGCTTTCTGCCCTTGGTGTCCATAGGTTTGTTTTCTACATCTGTGTCTCTATTTCTGCCTTGCAAACTGGTTCATCTATACAATTTTTCTAGATTCCACATATATGCATTAATATACAATATTTGTTTTTCTCTTTCTGACTTACTTCACTATGTATGACAGCCTCTATGTCCATCCACATCTCTACAAATGACCCAATTTCATTCTTTTTTATGGCTGAGTAATATTTCATTGTATATATGTACCACATCTTCTTTACCCATTTGTATGTCAATGGGCATTTAGGTTGCCTCCATGACCCAGCTATTGTAAACAGTGCTGCAATGAACACTGGTGTGCATGTGTCTTTTTGAATTATGGTTTTCTCTTGGGTATATGCCCAGTAGCGGGATTGCTGGGCCATATGGTAATTCTATTTTTAGTTTTTTTAAGGAACCTCCATACTGTTCTCCATAGTGGCTGTATCAATTTACATTCCCACCAACAGTGCAAGAGGGTTCCCTTTTCCCCACACCCTCTCCAGCATTTGTTGTTTGTAGACTTTCTGATGATGCCCATTCTAACTGGTGTGAGGTGATACCTCACTTTAGTTTTGACTTGCATTTCTCTAATAATTAGTGATGCTGAGCAGCTTTTCATGTGCTTCTTGGCCATCTGTATGTCTTCTTTGGAGAAATGTCTATTTAGGTCTTCTGCCCATTTTTGGATTGGGTCGTTTGTTTTTTTTAATATTGAGCTGTTTATATATTTTGGAGATTAATCCTTTGTCCATTGATTCATTTGCAAATATTTTCTCCCATTCTGAGGGTTGTCTTTTCGTCTTGTTTATAGTTTGTTTTTGTTTTTTTTTTGCGGTACGTGGGCCTCTCACTGTTGTGGCCTCTCCCATTGTGAAGCACAGGCTCCGGGCGCGCAGGCTCAGCGGCCATGGATCATGGGCCCAGCTGCTCCATGGCATGTGGGATCTTCCTGGACCGGGGCACGAACCCGTGTCCCCTGCATCAACAGGCAGACTCAACCACTGCGCCACCCGGGAAGCCCTGTTTATAGTTTTTGCTGTGCAAAAGCTTTGAAGTTTCATCAGGTCCTATTTGTTTATTTTTGTTTTTATTTCCATTCCTCTAGGAGGTAGGTTCAGCTTACCTTGTTTTATGGGATACTCTTTTTTTGGGGGGGGGTCTTAATGGGAATATAGGATACTCTTCATATTTATATACAGCTATAGCTAAAGGGTACTCTGGTGAACCAGGTTGATAGGCAGCAGGGCAAAGGGGGAAGCAAAAAGGAGCGAATGAGACCAGGATTCTGTGATTACTTCCACCATTAGCTTATTATGAGAAAGCAGGTTCTCAGCTTCTCTATCTTTCCAATAAAAGCAATAAAATTTATCTTTACCATTTCAGAGGGCCATTATAAGACTAAAAAGGATTTGATAGATTTTTTAAAAAATGCATTCAGTATGCTATTATTTGATGATACTATAAACCTAAGGGGAAAATAGACCTTTTTTTTCCAAAAGCAATTCATAAAAGTAAAAATACTAGCAGCCAATAAGCACATATAAATATTAACTTCTTTAGTGATTAAAGAAATGAAAAACAGTGAAGTTTTTAAAAAAATGACCCTATAGGCTGGTGTGTGTGGTGGGAAATGGGTTTTCTTACATATCATAAGTGGAAGCATAGTTTGGTCCAAAAATGAAGAACACCATTTTTCAAATGAATGTAATTTAATGTGCATAACCTTCACCCAGGAATCCTACCTACAAAAATCTATTCTAAAGAAAGATCATCAGAAAAGTATGCAAATACCTGTACATGAGGATGTTTGTTACAATCTTTTTTGTACAAAAAATAGTTGGAGTAAGCAGTAAAGTTATTATTATTTTGACAGGGTACAAATGATATGATGGTCAGAATCCCTTTTGAGTGCATTTAAAGCAAACTGGGAAGGCAATACATTGATTGCCAAATGTAGTTACCTTTTTTTCTGAAAGTCATATGTGAGAGGTAACTATAGACTGTCTGACAGTGCACAGGAATTATATGAGTTTGATCCGCACTTTCAAGACATACCTTTTGTCTCCCAGTATTCCATCTCATTCTACAATCACCTCCACTGCTAAATTAAGATCACAGCTCTCAGCCTGTTCCAAATACACTCACACCACTCCTTCCCCACCACTGACACACATGTGCACACACTCCACATTTTAACTATTGACATAGATACAAAACCCCAAGGACCAGGATTTAACTATAAATACAAAACCCAAGGAAAAATGTC
Source organism: Lipotes vexillifer (assembly GCF_000442215.2). Taxonomy (NCBI): domain Eukaryota; kingdom Metazoa; phylum Chordata; class Mammalia; order Artiodactyla; family Lipotidae; genus Lipotes; species Lipotes vexillifer. The sequence goes on from NW_006769306.1 coordinate 1,767,830, forward strand.
AACAAGGTTTCCTTACTTTGGGTTAATGGCAAAAGAAGATGACTTTTTGAAAACTAAGGAGTCTCACTCAGGAGGAATCACCTTGCACAGTGATCCTTTCTGTAGGTATGAGCTTTGGGCACTAGACCTGTTCTTATCTTCTTTCTTAGTCATTAGGTATCATTTTAATTATTTGTGAGAGGCAGAAGAGACTGGTATATTGGGAAGTATCAAAAGGGAGAGAGAGGAACTTCCCTGGTGGTCCAGTGGTTAAGAATCTGCCTTCCAATGCAGGAGATGTGGATTCGATCCCTGGCCAGGGAACTAAGATCCCACATGCCACTGGTCCAAGCACCACAACGGAGAGCCCACATGCTGCAACGAAGATCCTGCGGGCCACAACTAAGACCTAACGCAGCGGATATCACCTTCCTCCCCACAGATACACCAGAAATACATCTACACGTGGAACAACTCCTACAGAACACCTACTGTATGCTGGCAGAAGACCTCAGACCTCCCAAAAGGCAAGAAACCCCCCACGTACCTGGGTCGGGCAAAAGAAAAAAGAAAAAACAGAGACAAAAGAATAGGGACGGGACCTGCACCAGTGGGAGGGAGCCGTGAAGGAGGAAAGGTTTCCACACACTAGGAAGCCCCTTCGCGGGCGGAGACTGCGGGTGGCGGAGCGGGGGAGCTTCGGAGCCGCGGAGGAGAGCACAGCCACAGGGGCGCGGAGGGCAAAGCGGGGAGATTCCCGCACAGAGGATCAGGTCCAAACGGCACTCACCAGCCCGAGAGGCTTGTCTCCTCACCCGCCGGGGTGGGTGGGTCAGGGAATTGAAGCTCGGGTTTCCGTCAGAGCACTAGGAGAGGACTGGGGTTGGCGGCGTGAAAACTGACTGCAGGGGCGGGGGAGGATGCACCACGGCTAGCCAGGAAGGAGTCTGTGGAAAACTCTGGACCTGCCGAAGAGGCAAGAGACTTTTTCTTCCCTCTTTGTTTCCTGGTGCGCGAGGAGAGGGGATTAAGAGCGCTGCTTAAAGGAGCTCCAGAGACGGGTGTGAGCAGCGGCTAAAAGCGCGGACCCCAGAGAGGGCCATGAAACACTAAGGCTGCTGCTGCCGCCACCAACAAGCCTGTGTGCGAGCACAGGTCACTATCCATACCCCCCTTGCGGGAAGCCTGTGCCGCCCGCCACTGCCAGGGTCCCGGGATCGAAGGACAACTCCCCCGGGAGAACGCACTGCGTGCCTTAGGCTGGTGCAACATCACGCCGGCCTCTGCCGCCCGCAGGCTCGCCCTCACTCTGTGCCCCTCCCTCTCCCCAGCCTGAGTGAGCCAGAGCCCCCGAATCAGCGGCTCCTTTAACCCTGTCCTGTCTGAGGGAAGAACAGATGCCCTCCAGCGACCTACATGCAGAGGCGGGGCCAAATCCAAAGCTGAGCCCCTGGGAGCTGTGAGAACAAAGAAAAGAAAGGGGAATCTCTCCCAGCAGCCTCAGAAGCAGCGGATTAAATCTCCACAATCAACTTGATGTACACTGCATCTGTGGAATACATGAATAGATAACGAATCATCCCAAATTGAGGAGGTGGACTTTGAGAGCAAGATTTACGATTTTTTCCCCTTTTCCTCTTTTTGTGAGTGTGTATGTGTATGCTTCTGTGTGAGATTTTGTCTGTATAGCTTTGCTTTCACCATTTGTCCAAGGGTTCTATCCTTCCTTTTTTTTCTTGTTTTTTTTAAAATTTTTTTCTTAATAATTATTTTTTAATTTAATAACTATTTTATTTTACTTTATCTTCCTTCCTTCCTTCCTTCCTTCCTTTCTTCCTTCCTTCCTTCTTTCCTTCCCTCCCTCCCTCCCTCCCTCCTTTAGACAACGAATCATCCCAAATTGAGAAGGTGGACTTTGAGAGCAAGATTTATGATTTTTTTCCCCTTTTCCTCTTTTTCTGAGTGTGTATGTGTATGCTTCTGTGTGAGATTCTGTCTGTATAGCTTTGCTTCCACCATTTGTCCTAGGGTTCTATCAGTCTGTTTTTTTGTTTGTTTATTTTGTTTTGTTTTCTTAATAATTATTTTTTTTTATTTTAATAACTTTATTGTAATTTAACTTATTTTATTTTACTTTATCTTCTTTCTTTTTTCTTTTTGTCCTTCCTTCCTTCCCCCCTCCCTCCCTCCCTCCCTGCCTCCTTTCTTTCTTTCTACTTCTACTAATTCTTTCTACTTTTTCTGCCTTTTATTCTGAGCCGCGTGGATGAAAGGCTCTTGGTGTTGCAGTCAGGAGTCAGTGCTGTGCCTCTGAGGTGGGAGAGCCAACTTCAGGACACGGGTCCACAAGAGACCTCCCAGCTCCACATAATATCAAATGGCGAAAATCTCCCAGAGATCTCCATCTCAACACCACCACCCAGCTTCATTCAACGGCCAGCAAACTACAGTGCTGGACATCCTATGCCAAACAACTAGCAAGACAGGAACACAACCCCACATATTAGCAGAGAGGCTGCCTAAAATCATAATAAGTCCACAGACACTCCAAAACACACCACCAGATGAGGACCTGCCCACCAGAAAGACAAGATCCAGCCTCATCCACCAGAACACAGGCACTAGTCCCCTCCACCAGGAAGCCTACACAACCCACTGAACCAACCTTAGCCACTGGGGACAGACACCAAACACAACGGGAAATACGAACCTGCAGCCTGCAAAAAGGAGACCCCAAACACAGGAAGATAAGCAAAATGAGAAGACAGGAAAACACAAAGCAGATGAAGGAGCAAGATAAAAACCCACCAGACATAACAAATGAAGAGGAAATAGGCCGCCTACCTGAAAAAGAATTCAGAATAATGATAGTAAAGACGATCCAAAATCTTGGAAATAGAATGGCCAAAATGCAAGAAACATTTAACAAGGACCTAAAGACGAAACAAACAACGATGAACAACACAATAAATGAAATTAAAAATACTCTACATGGGATCAATAGCAGAATAACTGAGGCAGAAGAATGGATAAGTGACCTGGAAGATAAAATAGTGGAAATAACTACTGCAGAGCAGAATAAAGAAAAAAGAATGAAAAGAACTGAAGGAAGTCTCAGAGACTTCTGGGACAACATTAAACGCAACAACATTAGCATTATACGGGTCCCAGAAGGAGAAGAGAGAGAGAAAGGGACAGAGATAATATTTGAAGAGATGATAGTTGTAAACTTCCCTAATATGGGAAAGGAAATAGTTAACCAAGTCCAGGAAATACAGAGAGTCCCATACAGGATAAATCTAAGGAGAAATATGCCAAGACACATATTAATCAAACTGTCAAAAATTAAATACAAAGAAAACATATTAAAAGCAGCAAGGGAAAAACAACAAATAACACACAAGGGAATTCCCCATAAGGTTAACAGCTGATCTTACAGCACAAACTCTGCAAGCCAGAAGGGACTGGCAGGACATATTTAAAGTGATGAAGGAGAAAAACCTGCAACGAAGATTACTCTACCCAACAAGGATCTCATTCAGATTTGATGGAGAAATTAAAACCTTTACAGAAAAGCAAAAGCTGAGAGAGTTCAGCACCACCAAACCAGCTTTACAACAACTGCTAAAGGAACTTCTCTAGGCAAGAAACACAAGAGAAGAATGAAGGAAACAATAGCAAAGTTTAATAAAACTAAAAGCTGGTTCTTTGAGAAGATTAACAAAATTGATAAACCATTAGCCAGACTCATCAAGAAAATAAGGGAGAAGACTCAAATCAATAGAATCAGAAATGAAAAAGGAGAAGTAACAACTGACACTGCAGAAATACAAAAGATCATGAGGGATTACTACAAGCAACTCTATGCCAATAAAATGGACAATCTGGAAGAAATGGACAAATTCTTAGAAATGCACAAACTGCCAAGACTGAATCAGGAAGAAATAGAAAATATGAACAGACCAATCACAAACACTGAAATTGAAACTGTGATTAAAAATCTTCCAACAAACAAAAGCCCAGGACCAGATGGCTTCACAGGCGAATTCTATCAAACATTTAGAGAAGAGCTAACACCTATTCTTCTCAAACTCTTCCAAAATATAGCAGAGGGAGGAACACTCCCAAACTCATTCTACGAGGCCACCATCACCTTGATACCAAAACCAGACAAGGATGTCACAAAGAAAGAAAACTACAGGCCAATATCACTGATGAACATAGATGCAAAAATCCTCAACAAAATACTAGCAAACAGAATCCAACAGCACATTAAAAGGATCATACACCATGATCAAGTGGGGTTTATTCCAGGAATGCAAGGATTCTTCAATATACGCAAATCTATCAATGTGATTAACCATATTAACAAATTGAAGGAGAAAAACCATATGATCATCTCAATAGATGCAGAGAAAGCTTTTGACAAAATTCAACACCCATTTATGATAAAAACCCTGCAGAAAGTAGGTGTAGAGGGAACTTTCCTCAATATAATAAAGGCCGTATATGACAAGCCCACAGCCAACATCATCCTCAATGGCGAAAAACTGAAAGCATTTCCACTAAGGTCAGGAACAAGACAAGGTTGCCCACTCTCACCACTCTTATTCAACATAGTTTTGGAAGTTTTAGCCACAGCAATCAGAGAAGAAAAGGAAATAAAAGGAATCCAAATCGGAAAAGAAGAAGTAAAGCTGTCACTGTTTGCAGATGACATGATACTATACATAGAGAATCCTAAAGATGCTACCAGAAAACTACTAGAGCTAATCAATGAATTTGGTAAAGTAGCAGGATACAAAATTAATGCACAGAAATCTCTGGCATTCCTATATACTAACGATGAAAAATCTGAAAGTGAAATCAAGAAAACACTCCCATTTACCATTGCAACAAAAAGAATAAAATATCTAGGAATAAACCTACCTAAGGAGACAAAAGACCTGTATGCAGAAAATTATAAGACACTGATGAAAGAAATTAAAGATGATACAAACAGATGGAGAGATATACCATGTTCTTGGATTGGAAGAATCAACATTGTGAAAATGACTCTACTCCCCAAAGCAATCTATAGATTCAATGCAATCCCTATCAAACTACCACTGGCATTTTTCACAGAACTAGAACAAAAAATTTCACAATTTGTATGGAAACACAAAAGACCCCGAATAGCCAAAGCAATCTTGAGAACAAAAAATGGAGCTGGAGGAATCAGGCTGCCTGACTTCAGACTATACTACAAAGCTACAGTAATCAAGACAGTATGGTACTGGCACAAAAACAGAAAGATAGATCAATGGAATAGGATAGAAAGCCCAGAGATAAACCCATGCACATATGGTCACCTTATCTTTGATAAAGGTGGCAGGAATATACAGTGGAGAAAGGACAGCCCCTTCAATAAGTGGTGCTGGGAAAACTGGACAGGTACATGTAAAAGTATGAGATTAGATCACTCCCTAACACCATACACAAAAATAAGCTCAAAATGGATTAAAGACCTAAATGTAAGGCCAGAAACTATCAAACTCTTAGAGGAAAACATAGGCAGAACACTCTATGACATAAATCACAGCAAGATCCTTCTTGACCCATCTCCTAGAGTAATGGAGATAAAAACAAAAATAAACAAATGGGACCTAATGAAACTTCAAAGCTTTTGCACAGCAAAGGAAACCATAAACAAGACCAAAAGACAGCCCTCAGAATGGGAGAAAATATTTGCAAATGAATCAACTGACAAAGGATTAATCTCTAAAATTTACAGGCAGCTCATGCAGCTCAATAACAAAAAAATAAACAACCCAATCCAAAAATGGGCAGAAGACCTAAATAGACATTTCTCCAAAGAAGATATACAGACTGCCAACAAACACATGAAAGAATGCTCAACATCATTAATCATTAGAGAAATGCAAATCAAAACTACAATGAGATATCATCTCACACCAGTCAGAATGGCCATCATCAAAAAATCTAGAAACAATAAATGCTGGAGAGGGTGTGGAGAAAAGGGAACACTCTTGCACTGCTGGTGGGAATGTGAATTGGTTCAGCCACTATGGAGAACAGTATGGAGGTTCCTTAAAAAACTACAAATAGAACTACCATATGACCCAGCAATCCCACTACTAGGTATATACCCTGAGGAAACCAGAATTCAGAAAGAGTCATGTACCAAAATGTTCATTGCAGCTCTATTTACAATAGCCCGGAGATGGAAACAACCTAAGTGCCCGTCGTCGGATGAATGGATAAAGAAGATGTGGCACATATATACAATGGAATATTACTCAGCCATAAAAAGAAACGAAATTGAGCTATTTGTAATGAGGTGGATAGATCTAGAGTCTGTCATACAGAGTGAAGTAAGTCAGAAAGAGAAGGACAAATACCGTATGCTAACACATATATATGGAATTTAAGAAAAAAAAAATGTTATGAAGAACCTAGGGGTAAAACAGGAATAAAGACAGAGACCTACTGGAGAACAGACTTGAGGATATGGGGAGGGGGAAGGGTGAGGTGTGTTAGGGCGAGAGAGAGACATGGACATATATATACTAACAAACGTAAGGTAGATAGCCAGTGGGAAGCAGCCGCATGGCACAGGGAAACCGGCTCGGTTCTTTGTGGCTGTCTGGAGGGGTGGGATAGGGAGGGTGGGAGGGAGGGAGACAAAGCATGCAAATGGAAACCAAAAGAAAGCTGGAGTAGCAATTCTCATATCAGACAAAATAGACTTTAAAATAAAGACTATTAGAAGAGACAAAGAAGGACACTACATAATGATCAAGGGATGGATCCAAGAAGAAGATATAACAATTGTAAATATTTATGCACCCAACATAGGAGCACCTCAATACATAAGGCAAAAACTAACAGCCATAAAAGGGGAAATCGACAGTAACACATTCATAGTAGGGGACTTTAACACCCCACTTTCACTGATGGACAGATCATCCAAATTGAAAATAAATAAGGAAACACAAGCTTTAAATGATACATTAAACAAGATGGACTTAATTGATATTTATAGGACATTCCATCCAAAAACAACAGAATACACATTTTTATCAAGTGCTCATGGAACACTCTCCAGGAAAGATCATACCTTGGGTCTCAAGTCAAGCCTTGGTAAATTTAAGAAAATTGAAATTGTTTCAAGTATCTTTTCTGACCACAATGCTATGAGACTAGATATCAATTACAGGAAACGATCTGTAAAAAATACAAACACATGGAGGCTAAACAATACACTACTTAATAACGAAGTGATCACTGAAGAAATCAAAGAGGAAATAAAAAAATACCTAGAAAGAAATGACAAAGGAGACACGACGACACAAAACCTATGGGATGCAGCAAAAGCAGTTCTAAGAGGGAAGTTTATAGCAATACAATCCTACCTTAAGAAACAGGAAACATCTCGAATAAACAACCTAACCTTGAATCTAAAGCAATTAGAGAAAGAAGAACAAACAAAACCTAAAGTTAGCAGAAGGAAAGAAATCATAAACATCAGATCAGAAATAAATGAAAAAGAAATGAAGGAAACGATAGCAAAGATCAATAAAACTAAAAGCTCGTTCCTTGAGAAGATAAACGAAAGTGATAAACCATTAGCCAGACTCATCAAGAAAAACAGGGAGAAGACTCAAATCAATAGAAATAGAAATGAAAAAGGAGTAACAACTGACACTGTAGAAATACAAAGGATCATGAGAGATTACTACAAGCAACTCTATGCCAATAAAATGGACAACCTGGAAGAAATGGACAAATTCTTAGAAATGCACAACCTGCCAAGACTGAATCAGGAAGAAATAGAAAATATGAACAGACCAATCACAAGCACTGAAATTGAAACTGTGATTAAAAATCTTCCAACAAACAAAAGCCCAGGACCAGATGGCTTCACAGGCGAATTCTATCAAACATTTAGAGAAGAGCTAACACCTATCCTTCTCAAACTCTTCCAAAATATAGCAGAGGGAGGAACACTCCCAAACTCATTCTACGAGGCCACCATCACCTTGATACCAAAACCAGACAAGGATGTCACAAAGAAAGAAAACTACAGGCCAATATCACTGATGAACATAGATGCAAAAATCCTCAACAAAATACTAGCAAACAGAATCCAACAGCACATTAAAAGGATCATACACCATGATCAAGTGGGGTTTATTCCAGGAATGCAAGGATTCTTCAGTATATGCAAATCAATCAATGTGATACACCATATTAACAAATTGAAGGAGAAAAACCCTAGGATCTTCTCAATAGATGCAGAGAAAGCTTTCGACAAAATTCAACACCCATTTATGATAAAAACCCTGCAGAAAGCAGGCATAGAGGGAACTTTCCTCAACATAATAAAGGCCATATATGACCACCCCACAGCCAACTTTGTCCTCAATGGTGAAAAACTGAAAGCATTTCCACTAAGATCAGGAACAAGACAAGGTTGCCCACTCTCACCACTCTTATTCAACATGGTTTTGGAAGTTTTAGCCACAGCAATCAGAGAAGAAAAGGAAATAAAAAGAATCCAAATCGGAAAAGAAGAAGTAAAGCTGTCACTGTTTGCAGATGACATGATACTATACACAGAGAATCCTAGAAATGCTACCAGAAAACTACTAGAGCTAATCAATGAATTCGGTGAAGTAGCAGGATACTAAATTAATGCACAGAAATCTCTGGCATTCCTATACACTAAGGATGAAAAAACTGAAAGTGAAATCAAGAAAACACTCCCATTTACCACTGCAACAAAAAGAATAAAATATCTAGGAATAAACCTACCTAAGGAGACAAAAGACCTGTATGCAGAAAATTGTAAGACACTGATGAAAGAAATTAAAGATGATACAAATAGATGGAGAGATATACCATGTTCTTGGATTGGAAGAATCAACATTGTGAAAATGACTCTACTACCCAAAGCAATCTACAGATTCAATGCAATCCCTATCAAACTACCACTGGTATTTTTCACAGAACTAGAACAAAAAATTTCACAATTTCTATGGAAACACAGAAGACCCCGAACAGCCAAAGCAATCTTGAGAGCGAAAAACGGAGCTGGAGGAATCAGGCTCCCTGACTTCAGACTATACTACAAAGCTACAGTAATCAAGACAGTATGGTACTGGCACAAAAACAGAAAGATAGATCAATGGAATAGGATAGAAAGCCCAGAGATAAACCCATGCACATATGGTCACCTTATCTTTGATAAAGGTGGCAGGAATATACAGTGGAGAAAGGACAGCCTCTTCAATAAGTGGTGCTGGGAAAATTGGACAGGTACATGTAAAAGTATGAGATTAGATCACTCCCTAACACCATACACAAAAATAAGCTCAAAATGGATTAAAGACCTAAATGTAAGGCCAGAAACTATCAAACTCTTAGAGGAAAACATAGGCAGAACACTCTATGACATAAATCACAGCAAGATCCTTCTTGACCCATCTCCTAGAGTAATGGAGATAAAAACAAAAATAAACAAATGGGACCTAATGAAACTTCAAAGCTTTTGCACAGCAAAGGAAACCATAAACAAGACCAAAAGACAGCCCTCAGAATGGGAGAAAATATTTGCAAATGAATCAACTGACAAAGGATTAATCTCTAAAATTTACAGGCAGCTCATGCAGCTCAATAACAAAAAAATAAACAACCCAATCCAAAAATGGGCAGAAGACCTAAATAGACATTTCTCCAAAGAAGATATACAGACTGCCAACAAACACATGAAAGAATGCTCAACATCATTAATCATTAGAGAAATGCAAATCAAAACTACAATGAGATATCATCTCACACCAGTCAGAATGGCCATCATCAAAAAATCTAGAAACAATAAATGCTGGAGAGGGTGTGGAGAAAAGGGAACCCTCTTGCACTGTTGGTGGGAATGTAAATTGATACAGCCACTGTACAGAACAGTATGGAGGTTCCTTAAAAAACTACAAATAGAACCACCATATGACCCAGCAATCCCTCTACTGGGCATATACCCTGAGAAAACCATAATTCAAAAAGAGTCATGTACCAAAATGTTCATTGCAGCTCTATTTACAATAGCCCGCAGTTGGAAACAACCTAAGTGTCCATCATTGGATGAATGGATAAAGAAGATGTGGGGCTTCCCTGGTGGCGCAGTGCTTGAGAGTCCGCCTGCCGATGCAGGAGACGCGGGTTCGTGCCCCGTTTCGGGAGGATCCCGCATGCCGCGGAGCGGCTGGGCCCGTGAGCCGTGGCCGCTGGGCCTGCGCGTCCGGAGCCTGTGCTCCGCAAATGGGAGAGGCCGCAGCAGTGAGAGGCCCGCATAACGCAAGAAAAAAAAAAAAAAGAAGATGTGGCACACATATACAATGGACTATTACTCAGCCATAAAGAGAAATGAAATTGCACTATTTGTAATGAGGTGGATAGACCTAGAGTCGGTCATACAGAGTGAAGTAAGTCAGAAAGAGAAAGACAAATACCGTATGCTAAGACGTATATATGGAATTTAAGGAAAAAGAATGTCATGAAGAAACTAGGGATAAGATAGGAATAAAGACACAGACCTAGTAGAGAATGGACTTGCGGATATGGGGAGGGGGAAGGGTAAGCTGTGACAAAGCGAGAGAGAGGCATGGACATATATACACTACCAAATGTAAAATAGACAGCTAGTGGGAAGCAGCCGCATAGCACAGGGAGATCAGCTCAGTGCACTGACCACCTAGAGGGGTGGGATGGGGAGGGTGGGAGGGAGGGAGACGCAAGAGGGAAGAGATATGGGAACATAGGTATAAGTGATTGACTTTGTTATAAAGCAGAAACTAACACACTATTGTAAAGCAATTATACTCCAATAAAGATGTAAAAAAAAAAAAACAAAATAAAATTTAAAAAAAGACCCGACGCAGCCAAATCAATAAATAAATTTTTTTTTTTTTAAAAGGAGAGAGAATGGAATTGTCTTTCAGTACATCGATACACTTCAGTATTTTTAAGAGTACCTAAAACATAGTAAATAGCCAATAAATATTGCTGAGTGAACAAATATTGTATTCTGTGTGAGAGATTTAAACCGTGCACGTGGCTTGGCTCTTGCTGACAGCCCTACATATCCGACAAGCCTGATGCAGAGCTGAATGCATAATAGGAAGAAAATGGCAGAGGATGGCTTTTCTTCTTTTCCCAAAAGCTCCTCCCACTTCATAACTTAATGAGGACTTGAAACCTTACAGAATCTCTACCCTGTGCAGTGCTCCACATCACCAACTCAGATGCACCAAAGAAAGATTGTTAAACAAATCTTTCCCTTTTCCTGAGAAACACTGATTAAAATGAAAGGACGTTAGTATCGTTTCTATCAGTTCTTTCAGCATCCTTGACATACTGAAATACTACCTGATCGTAAAGGGCTGCAGCCTGTTAGCTCCCTCAGAGGGAGGGAAGAGGAAGTCCCTGATCGTTCATGCATCACAGAATGTGGTAGTGGGGAGAGGGGTCTTTTTCTCCCCTCCTCCTGAGGTCATTCTCCATTCTGAAGCCCTGGGCAGTCTCAATAAACTCTTAAAATTCTCCCACCAAGTCAGTGTATAACCAAACCTACCATGATTCATTGAGGTGATCAACCTCGTTCTTCAATTTATTACGCTATTTTCCTCAATGATAGTCCACGGCAGTGGGAAAAACCCAATAATTTATGTGCCTACCCCCTGATACCTTCCACTGGGACTCATGCCTTCTAAATATTAGTAGGAATGAGACTTACCGAGAGCAGCCCCCCAAAACCACTTTGTAAATGAAGGGGAAAAAAAAAACTCAGACCAGGTCTTCTCACCCAAATAAAACAGAATGTCAAATCAATTATGAGGTTATACTAAAATGGGTATAATACTTTGATGTGTTTATTATATTTGCTTTCCTTCAATTCTGCAGTCTCATACTTAATCTATAAATGAGGAAATCTTCATGGTTGTAGGTTTATCAGCATCACAATCTGTATAATAATCTATATTCTTACAACCACTCTGATCTTCCTCACGCACTATACCCTGGAGCAGTGAGGAAACCAAATCTTCTTCATCAACGATAATTTTGTTTACAATTGTCTCTTTCAGATAATTCAGTCCTTAGCACTGCTCCCTGCTCCTCTCTGTCACCTTCAGTGATCGTATTCTTTGCCTGCCCGTTGTGTCATTTGTTTGCTTGCTATATTGGCATTTGTAACTGGTGGACTTGAGGTCTGTTTTCCCTGGATCTGGGTCTCCCTGCCATCATGATCCACCCTGCAGGCTGTCTTGTCTTAGCCACTCCCTGTCTTGTCCCCGAAGTCTGCCATTTAATGCCCGTATCTATAAATTGTACCCTATTCTTGCTCTAATTCACCCACGGGTGCCATTAGCTATTTTCTTCATCTACTAGTTTTACATCAATATGGCTGCCCATAGTGGTGGTGAGACTACCCTTTGAGGTGAATCCCAAATGAGAAATGAAGCAAAATCCCCTCTGCTTTCAACTTTACCTTCAACCTATCTGATACAACCCTCACCCTGACATAGTGGCCTGGAATAGGGGCTGGGTGAGGGGAGAATACTTGTGTCACTGTCTGCCTCCCTAGTCTCTAGGCTCTTTTCCTACCCATAACCCACCAGGGTTATCACTATACCCTCTTAGAACCATGCATGATAAACAGAGTTCAGGGAATGAAAAACTGAGAAAAGAATATGAATCAGGAGCTTTTAAAATGTATTTACTAAATTAAAAATAGAATTACCATTGATCCCAGCAATTCCACTTCTGGATATACACCCAAAAGAACTGAAAACAAGGACTCAAAGAGATATTTTAACGCCCATGTTCACAGCAGCATTATTCACAGTAGCCAAAATGTGGAAGCAACCCAAGAGTCTATCAACAGATGAATGAATGAACAAAATATGGTATGTGTATACCAACAACGGAATATTATGCAGCCTTAAAAAGTAAGGAAATTCTGACACATGCAGTAACATGGATGAACCTTGAGGACATTAGGCTAAGTGAAATAAGCCATTCACAAAAGGAAAAATACTGAATGATTCCACTTACACGATGTAGGTAAAGTAGTCAAATTTATAGAGACAGAAAGTAGAAGGGTGGTTGCCAGGTACCCAGGAGAGGGAGGGAATAGGAAATTATTGTCTAATGGGTATGGTGTTTCAGTTTTGCAAGATGAAAAGAGTTGTGGAGATGGATGGTGGTGATGGTGGCACAACAATGTGAATGTGCTTGATGCCACTGAACTGTACCCTTAAAAGTGGTTAAGATGGTAAATTTTATGTTACATTTATTTTACCACAATAAAAATGTAATGTATTTATTAGGCCTGTTTACTTCTGCACAAGGAACTGAACAAAAAAAAACTCTGTGAGACGGCATATGCTGAGGAAACCAACATGTGTGTTTGATTCTAAGGAAAATACGCGTGGAGAAGAAGGATCTTCAGTAAGGGAGACTTTCTAGAAAAAGCCCTCGAACCAGAAGACATTCAGGTTTCTTTGACAAAACTAATACCCTGATACTAATGAAGAAGGAATTGCTCTTCAGAAGTTATTTGCTGAGATTGTTCATAACCAAAGAAGGAGCATAATATTTACTTTTCCTGAAATTTCTTGCTCTGCATACGGGGCCACTCTTTTCTCCAAATCTTGGCTCAAAAAGCTTTTCAGAGTGCGCCATTCAAGTTTTAGTCTCTGTAAATAGTCCTCCCTGTACTCGTGGAATCCTCAACTTGTACCCTTAGTGCCTAGAATAGTACATGGTACATAAGATACCATGTACAATATGTACAATAGTATATAGGTTTCGGTGAGGAGTATGTTTCAGATGGGGACTAATCCGACACCAGTTAAGGATCAGTTACGTTAGTTATCCATGAGAGAACTGTTGGGGGACTAAAGTAAGGGAGTGGAAAAAGCTATGCACCAGCAGGGGATAGATTCAGGAAATGCAAAATGATGGGATTTAGCATACAATCAAGGGAAAGGTAATATGACTTAAGGAAAAGAGGAAGATATGCCTGCTGCTGAAAATTATGCATCCCAAATCAGATATGACATAGGCTACGTTTCTCGAAAGATAGCAATAGCAAGACTGCTGTTTATATTTTCAAATAAATAAAAAATCTGGCGCCTGACAGTCTGCTGCATGTTAGCTATATAGCAAGTAGGCAGATGGGAAAGATGCTTGGGAGAAAGAAGAGGCAGCTTCACCCTGGGGTGCCGAGGACCCGTATCTCCAGTTACTCTGGCTGTTGCACAACAGGTTTGCCACCAACCTGTGATTATCTGAGCTTATGGGGGAGCAGAAATAAAGAACCAAGAACTCCAAAAAGCATCTGCATTTCACTTTGGAAAGCATTTTTCAAAGGACACAGTTGCAAGTCTATCTCTATTCAAGGAATTCACGTTATAAACCCTATAATTAAGTCTGATGCAAAAATGTGACTTGCAAGTCGGTAAACTACTTCCACGTCCTGCGCCCCTGCTCAACTCACACTCATCACGGCTCTTGTGTCTGTGTCGGAACATCGTGCATGGTCTCTGGGATTATAAAATTGCCACCTTCTCTTCTCATTCTCTCCAACCATTCGCTTTTGGTGATTTGAAAGCAGATAATCTAGGCAGGATCAGCTACATAAATTTGCGAGGCCCGGTGCAAAATTAAAATGCCGGGCCCCTTGTCAAAAAATTATTAAGGATTTCAAGACGGCACCCACGACTGTGGGCCCTTCTGAACAGGGGACCCGGTGGGACTGCACAGATCACACATGCACAAGGCTGGCCTTGTACCTTGGCTTTAACATAAAGCAGCTGAGCCAAGTTGTGTTAGAGGCGGTGCAGAGGGTGGGAGAGGAGGGAGAAGCACAGACTCACTACCTTGTAACACTTCTTAAAATAAGGGAAATACCCGTTTCATTGTCTGACAAAATCAGAGCTACCTAAATCCACCCCATATGTGCCGATCGTAACAGTCCACCCATTAAGCAGGTGGGTTAACCAGGGGTAACCGAAAGGGAACAGCTGCAAATACTGTTAGCTAGGGTGAATGACAATTCCTGTTTAAAAAGTGAACTGATGGGTGGATAGATATATCAGCTGTCTAGAAGACACATTAAGGTAAGCATGCTCCCAACCATTGTGTGGAACACCCAGAGGAGGCAAATTGAGGGGTGCTAGTTTCAAACTACGTGGTCCACAGCGCTTCAACCAAATGCTAGAGGTGAGAATTAGTGATGAGCCAGAGAGGAATCTCTTTCATTCGCTTTAATTCCTCTCACACTGTGGAGTGAAAAACAGAAAAGAGATGCCTGGAAAGCCCTATCACTAACTTTAACCCTAACTTACCTACAGATTGGTTGGCCTGAGGAACTCCCTCTGAGAGGGAAGAATCTGCAGTAAACCAAACCTTCATTCACTGCTCAGGGCATTTTTATGTAGCCCATACTAATAATATTCATTAAATTTAAAACGCACATGCTCATATATGGGGGGCTCCTTCTGAATCTGGAGCACCGCTTGTGTAAGAGCTTGTGATCTACAGCATATAACTAATTTACCTCAGATGGGAAAATCCCCACAGTACAATCATAACATGGGGTGAGATGTGGAAAGTCACAGGTAACCAAGATTTGTTTACAGTTACTATTGGGGTCATCTCTTCAGCTCTTGAGCAGTCTGCTCAGCCACCTTTAGTTCTTTGCCTACTTGGTACAAGTTAGTACAAACCCAGAATGCCACATTGAAAGAGAAGCAACTGGTTTGTCCAGATTTAATGTCAAAATATTATTCTAAAATTGTATTTTGTACACTTGCATTACAAATGCTTATGATCCTAACAGCTAATCTATTGTAATATGTCTATGTACTGGTTTCCTCGTACGGGGCCTAAAAGGTGTTGTCCGGGAACTAAGGTAGAGAAGAGAGATGGTCTGGAGAGATTTAATGCCAGCCATGCCTCTTCCCATTTCTGTTAGTTTAATCTCTAGAGATGGCATTTGGAAGCATTCTTCTTACAGACTGAAGCAGAGCGAAATGAGATGAAGTAGGAACTGGTCAGAGTTGGGAAGGAAATGTTGGAAACTGGTAGGTTGTGTGTCTAGTAAATTTTTTAAACTAAGAGTTAGTTGTAGTGTTTTTCTACCAGGCAGAGTTGGAAAAAAGCACAGACTCTAGAATTAGCAAGATCTGACCTTCCAACTCACTTCCTATGTGACCTTTGAAAATTCACCTAATCTCTCTAAAGTTCAGGTTACCTATCTATAGAATTGGAATATAAATACCTGTATGTAGGCTTGTCCTTTGAATTTAGTAACTTAATATATTCAAGACCCCAAGCACAGTTCCTGGCATACAGACACTTAATAAATGCCACTGCCCTTCTCCATTCTCTTTCCCCCTTTTCCTTTTCTTTTTTCTTT
>NW_006769306.1:1784308-1789307 GCF_000442215.2 Lipotes vexillifer
GGTCCTCATCCCGCTCTTCATTACTAAGAAGACTTAATTTCTCCTCCCCAGAAAATCATTACAATCTTTTTCAGAATGAAGCAAGTACAAGATGTGAAGTACATTGTCTTCTAAATCCTAAATTCCTGAATTTAAGCCCTGCTAGTTTCCAGCATGTGTTCCTGGTAGCAAACGTTTATATCCAATGCTTTTCATTTCTTACCTTTTGCTGAACCATGTGCCTTCTTTAGCAGGAAGCAAATCAACAGGAAACTTCTTGATATGCTGAGGGGCTGTACTTTAAGACATTCTTTCATTTCCGCGATACAGAAATATTCCTTACTGGAGCACATGTTTCTAACAAAAGTATTCGTTAACTTCATGGCTAGTGCCAAAGACATCCTGTAAAAAAAGAAGTGATTCTCAGTGTAAGGTGCTCGTTTCTTTGGGCTGTTAAATTATATTGTAAAAAATGCATAGAAATACACTTCTATATACAAGCACATGTGCACACATGTGCACATAGCCTATTGTTGGAAAGACTTGCTATGGGCACTGGTACTTTTGGAAACTAGAAACCAAATGGGATTAATTACCCTAAGTAAATATAGACAACTATAAAGCAAGGTTTTAACTAGGTTTCTTTATATGGTAATACATCTCCACCTCAAGTCCCTAAACGACCAATCTATTAGCTTGGAGATGTATCTGTGGCAGACACGGCTAGCTGGCTATGTAATATACATTCTCTTCTTTTTCCGTGGTTAATATAACCTTGATTTTATTGGGGGCAGCCAGATAACCTCCCTTGCAGCTAGAGGTGACCATGTGACACAGTTTTAGCCAAAGTGAACAGAAAGTTTCTGGGATTACCAAGAAGGTTTTGTTTTCCTGGTAGAGGTGCCTTCACACTTCCCTTGTTGCTTTCTCCTTCTGCTGACTAGATGGCTGAAGGCACAGCAGCCATCTTACCACAATGTGGGAAAGGCCAGGAGAATGGCAGAGACTACGGCCTCGATATTCTTGTGCTACTGCATCCTTGAGGACTTCCCTAACTTGCTTAAGCCATTGTGACTTGGGTTTTCCTCTGAAAGCATCCCCAAACTGCCATAATAATCCTCTTCTTTGGCCAGAAATTTCCATTAGATTTGTTTCTTTGGAGTACACATGCATAATGATATTTGCCATATTCTGACTACCACACTTGTTGAGATGACCAAAAGAGAGTCTATGAGTATGTTTTGAAAACTGTCGAGCACTTAAAAATGGTAATTAGTATAATAAGGACAATGTCATATTCATCTCTCTATCGCCAATAGCAGGTACAGTGTCTGCCCATGGTTGTTCATTATGCATTTAAGATACAGGAATAATTTTGTTTCTTTAAAAATCAGACTAGCTGGAGTACAGGTCAGAAAGCATAGTCAAGCCCTGCCTATCCTGTACAAGAATGGCAAATATATAGCATGCCTGCCTACACTCCTGCTTCTCTAACTGCAGACATAATCAATGAAACCAATCCTCCCAATGAGAGAAAAATTATTCTCAGCATAGTACCTTAGACAGTTACTACAAATCCATCATCTTAAAAACAAGAGATTATTTGTAACCTACAAGGAAAAGGCAGGTGCTCTAATAATGGGAGGTCAAGGTCCTCCAGGACTGAGCCTCAGGTTGTTAGAAGCAGCACCATAATGGAAGGAACAAAGTGAAATATCAGGTCCCTGCTGATGGAGAAATGATAGAAGGCACCATCTGGGAACACAGCTTCAGGACTGGAGGTCAGGTCTGGCAGCAGATGCAGGATGGCTAAGTCCAGCAACAAGGAGGACCAACCAGGAGGTAGCCAAGTAGCTTTATTCCTACATCTCCATGCCTATCACCACTTCACACCCTTGCTCTACTCTCCTTTTATGTAGGCGTTCTTCTCACTGTTACCTGTCTTTTTTCTTCATCATCTTATGTCACCTCACATTTCTCCCCATTAAGGGGTACCATGATTCAGTAGAAATGCTTTGCAACCAGGCAGATCTGGATTCAAATCCTAGTCCTTACAGTGTGGGGAAAGTTGAGTGGATTGTTAAATCTCTCCGTCTCCACGTTTGTCCAAAGAGGATAATGACAGAACTTCATAGGCTTGCGGTTAGCATGGAACATGCTTAACTACAATTTAACACAGGGTCTGGCTTATTGTAAAAGCTCTTCTTCAGCTGGAGTAAGAGTTCATTTGCCATCTTAGACCCCGGACACATTGCCATCTGTCAGGAATAAAGAAGTTTCCTAAGATTCAGTATGGTTCCAGACATTTTGTAAGGACTCAGTGAATATTCTAATCCATGAAGGAAGAGAAGCTTATTTGGAGCAAGTAAAGTCATAGGTCTAGTTTGTACAAAGTAATTTCAATGAATACCCACAATGGTAACTTCACCCTGTTCTCAGACAACCAATGGCCATCAGACATATTACACTTTAATAAACTTTAATGAAAGGAACTTCAAATTCCACTTATATTTTCCAGTGAAATTCTGTCTGCTCCAATAATTTTTAAACATATGGAATTTATTTTCCCTCACACCTGGCTATATTTAATTTGTTATGAGAGGTTCCTGACTGTATTATGTGACCTATTCCCATGACGCTTAAGAGTTAAATGTGTTTCCTGCTTTCCTGAATTCCAAATAAACTGAATAAAATAACCAATCCTTGGATACACAAATGTAATATCCTGAGCCTGCATACACACACACACACACACACACACACACACACACACACACACACACTCACACACACACCGTGTTCCTGTTTTCTATTAACTTGCAGCTTGTGGATATGAGGGACAGGAGAAGTAATAAGGACAAGGAAATTATGAACCACTTAAAGAGAATTACTTGAAATTTTCATATTGTGGTTATTGTTAAATGCTCTCATCCATCCTAATAATTTAGTATGTTACTGACACCTTAATAATTTATTCATTTGATTTGTCTGGTTTTTTCCTTATGAGCTAAATAGTGTGAATACTTAGAATAGTATTTCATATTTGAAAAGGAAAAATTGCTTTAAAAACACTAACAATAACATAACATAATACCCTATTCAAATGTTAGCAGTACATTTTCTTAGGCCTATCTTAAAAATAAAGGCTCAAGTGTAACTATTCAATACCCATTTTTTAAAATCAAGACTATTCTGCACCCATTATTATGATATATTAATTCTATCCCATGAAGACAGTCTTATATTCTATTTCCACAATTTCAACTATTAAATGATGTTTTATAATACTAGAAATGTACACAAATTGCATTTCCTATCTAGTTTTGCAGGTGTAAAGGCAAAATATGGAACAGTGAAGAAGCACCCTCTGAGAAACTAGACATGTGAGATATGGTTCCTTCTACCACTTTCTGTAAACATCATTTAGACTAGTCATGTGTGTCTCTGGGCCCCAGTCAGCTCATGTAGAAAGTGGGGTTAATAGTTTACCCATCTCAAACCAAGGTGCTGAACTATATGATCCAGTGAAGAGCTTAAGAGTATGATCTTTGCAGTGCCAATTATTAGCTGTGTAGCCTTGGGCAAGTCACTTAATCTCTGGATCTCCCACCTTCACTGAGAGGTGAAGGTTAAATTCAATGATGCCTATAAGCCCTTTGACATAGTTCCTAATCATGCCATGGTAGGAGTTTGGTAAGGGTCAGGTACCATGGTTTTTGTTCATTGATATACCCTGAGGACCTAGGAGACAGTCTGACACATAAGTGCTTAATAAATATTGTTGAATTCATTTTAACCGAAATACCAACTGAGGTCACACTGACCCTTAAAATATAAGTAAGATTGACTCAAAATCCCATCTCACATGCTCTAGAAAATTCAATGTCTTACTCAAGAATTTTACAAATTTATGGAATCTTACTATTCTCTCTGTCATATCTGGTTCAGATTTCCTTCTTCTGTTGTGGTTTATTTTGTTCTCCATTATAAGGCTTTTTTCTATTTCTTGATTGCCACAGTTACTTTCCTTTGATTAGCTCCACCATACACATACCCACAATCCACAACACAAATAACCAGATACCATTCTCATGACGAACCTATGTGTATCTGATTCATAGGAGGATTTAGGAGTAACGGTGAGTAACGGTAAATCGCAGAGCTATACACAAGACAACTTGCACTTGAATGTTAAGCTTCTTCCTACCCTAATAAAAAAATTGTTCACAAAAAATAATTATGAGAACCCTTATAGCAATTATTTTGAATACGTATATTTTATTGTTCTAATTTTAAAAATCTTATTTTAGCAGTTGCCACCAGAATCCTTCTCAAATGTATGACATTTGTTTGTTTAGAAAGGTTTATTTATTTACCATGAGTAGGGATAAAAATAAAAGAGCTTAAATACTTCCCAACTCTCCTTTAGTTGATCTCACAAATACACATCCTTCCATCAGCCAGGCATATCAGAACCCATCTGACACGAGTATCGGAATCTCTTTGATGTCTATTCTGTACAACCTGTGCGAGACATCACAGGTTTCATTTCTGAAGGTTCAACAGTTTGTTTAGGAAAATGCCACTCAGAGAACCAAAAGAGCGTCTGTCTGGATCCAAAATTAGTATCTTACTCACCATATGTATTGCCACCAGGAAGACATTCTGGATGAATGTAGCAGAGTGTTTTTCAAAGTGTTCTTCTGTAATTTAGAAACTGTTAAGCCTTAAAATGAGACTGTGAGGATATGAAAATGAAGTATGGTAGTAAATATTCTTTTCAGCAAATGGATTATTTACCATAAAAGAAATATTCTATTTCATGTTATTTCCCCTACTCTTGAGAATACAAAGAACAGGTTAGGTATTCTTACTCCATGAGATCAATAAGAACAATCCCCACTGCCAAGGGATACCCACAGAAGTTATCTACAAGGGAGGCTGCTTGGGTTTAGAGCCTGGAATGCTATGTCAGGAATTTTCCAAGCTCGTAGAAGCAGGTTCAGTACTAGTCATTCCC
>NW_006769306.1:1789317-1804631 GCF_000442215.2 Lipotes vexillifer
GAGCAGCATTACTGGGGATAGAAGGGCCAAAAAGCTGTGACACTCCTTCAGAGAGGTAAGAACTGGAAGGGTATCCTGGACCACATCTGCCCCATTTCCCAAGAAACAGTCCGTGTTCTTAGTAATACTATCTTATGATTGAATACCATCTTATGATTGTACGCCATCTTTGTGAGCATAGTGATTCATTCAGCAAACCATGTCTAAGGCACTGTGCTAGCTTTTCACAGGAGAGGCAGCAGAGTGTTGAGATCCTGGACTCTGGAGCTAGACTGCCAGGGTTCCAGTCTTGGTTCTGCACCTGCCAGCTCTGTAACTTTGGGCACATAGAGTTCTTTGTGTTTCACTTTTCACGGGAATCAACTGGAGTAATCACCTATCTCAAGAGGTAGAAAAGAGGATAAAGGGGCAGTCTAGCAAAGAAAACAAACAGGTATATGACCAATCCAAGTAGTATCCAAACAAGGATGTGTTAAAATAGAACTACTAAGCAAATACCTATACCCAAGGAGGTAGGGATTAGGGCACATTTGCATCTAGAACACTAGAGTGATGGTAAAACCACTCTAACACCAAAATGATTGTCCAAGATGACACAGGGATGGAGTCTGAAGGAAAAACTAGGAATATTTATAAGTCCCATATAGACTCTATTGTGCTTCTCATCTTCTGAGCTATCCCCAGAATCTTAAAATATATATGTAAATAATTGAAGTAAGTAAATATTATATTATTTATTTATATGATATATTATATGTATGTGTATATATGTGTATATATATGTGTGCGTATATATACCATCAACTTAGTACATACCTTTGGATTTAGAACCAGAACACCAGGTAAGCTTACGCTACTAAACTTCATTAGTCAGTCAGTCAGTCCATACCACCAAAGACAGATCAAAAATGCTAGCATAATAAGCATTCTTGGCAAAGTACATATCCTTCCCCAAGCATCATACAAATTACCTTTAAGAAGACTTGTATTCAAAGTTCCCCAAATCCTAAAGTCTTTGGGAGAGAAATACTGAACCCTCCCTAATAGTCACATCAAGTTCCATTTATAATACTGTTCTGATCACATTTCCCTCTCTTAGAAACCTAAAAATTAAACCCCGGGCTCTGAGACAACCCATAAAAACTGTGGCAATAAAAAGCAAAAAGTGCAGACTTTTAAAATAGGTCTGAGAATGTCATTGTTTCCAGAAGGTAGAAATACCATGATTTAAAACCCTGGTTAGAAGCAAGGAAACCGTTAACAGCTGGCATGGAAATTACCCCATTATTTATTACTGTTATTAGGTGAGATTCTTATGCCACATAACTCAATAGAGAATAACATCTATTTGATTGCATGGGATGAGAGTCTAGTCCATTATTATTAATTTGCCTTCACTCTAGCCATTAAGTGTCTGTTCCTTTGGATCATAAAAAGTAGTACATGAATAACACAAAAAGGTTTTTACCCCATTCTCAGTAACATAATGAATGCCAGCTACTGTACCAATAAAAGATTCAGCCACCTGCTTGGATATCTTTCTGTCACTGGGCTCAAGAGCAAACAAAATTGCGTCCAACTGGTGTCCACTGAGTGAACACCAAGGGAAGGTGTCCTTCCCTTGGTTGTTAATCAGTTCAGAATGCTTGAGTTTTAATGAAAGAGACTTGCAATTGCATTATGTTTGCTCTTGATGCATTTCTTATATTTAAGGGTGAATCAGCATTTAGCGTAATTCTTTTACACCTCACTCACCTGCCATTACTTAGTCGGGGCCTTCAACCTTAAATAACTTTTTAGATAATCAAAGATTTCTGCTTTAGACACCCAAGTTTTTAAACTTTAAACATCTCTAAAATAAATCTTTCTATAATGGTAGGTAGGCACACCTTTTCCCTGTTTACTTATTATTTTTCTGAGTGTGCTGAATCTAAGTTAACATTGTCTTGTTGACTGCTTTTTAAGATTGGTTATTGTTTTAGGCTAAGCTTCAAAAGCAAGGCTTCTATTCAGTGCTTTTGCCCTTGTAGTAGTCAGCGTTCTTCAGAAAAACAGAACCAGTAGGATCTATGTAAATATATAGAATAAGAGATTCATAATGAGAGATTTGCTCACACAATGATGGAGAATTGAGAAGCCATCAGCAAACTGGAGGCCCAGCAAAGCCGATGGTGTAGTTCCAGTCCAAACCCAAAGGCCTGAGAACCAGAGGAGCCAGTGGTATAAGTCCCAATCTGAGACCAAAGACCTGAGAATCAGGAGCACTGATGTCCAAGAGCAAGAGAAAACAGAAGTTCCAGTTCAAGCAGAGAGAGAAAATTTGCCCTTCCTCCACCTTTTTGTCCTATTCAAGCCCTTCAGCTATTGGATGATGCCCACCTGCACTGGGGAAGAGGATCTTCTTTACACAGTCCACCAATTCAAATGCTAATCTCTTCCAGAAACACCCTCACAGACACAACCAGAAATAATGTTTTACCAGCTATCTGGCATCCCTTAGTCCAGTCAAGTCGGCACACAAAATTAACCATCACAACCTTCAAGCATCCAATGCAGTTCACGTTCCCATCTCCAAGTTAGAAGCTTACTGAATCCTCTGTCCCAGGCAGCTCCTTAAGTCCTCCAGTGGGTGCCCCAACACCCAGGGGTCTGGGCAACTATGACTTACCCTCATGTATAGAGTCTCCTCACAAATATTGTGTCTCAAGATGTCTTGGTCATCCACTGCAAGCCATTTCCACTGGGTTCCACACTCTCCACATAGATAACAATAAGATTCCTCACTACCAGTGCTTAGAACTTCTCACTGACTTTTTGTTAAGCCTGTTCTCAAACTTCACCTGCATCCAGAAGTACTTGCTTCTGATTTTTATGCTTCTTCCATCTGCGAGGGTCTCTGCAGCCTCAGGGCCACACTAGTCTCTGATCCACTCTGCCTGGGACAGAGTATGAGTTAATAACATTTGACCCCAGGATACATGTCAGTGGAACTCAGTATTAAGTCCCAAGGTCCAGTGGTCCAGATGCCATTGCTGGCCTCCTTAAAGACCTTCTGGACGATGGAAAGGATGTTGCTAGAGCTCCTGATCATGGGCTGCAATTCAGGTTTGGGCCTGGGTTCTATATGATGGTTAATCAGAACAAAGGCAAGTGACCTGGCAAGGACTTAGTCTTATAACTTGTCCTAAATTTGCAGGAGTAGGGTCTGGAGGCAGTAATGAGTAATGGTTTAAGAACACAGACTCTGTTATCAGACTACCTGGGTACCAATCTCATCAGTAGCGCTTTCTAGCTAAACTTGGGCAGGTTTCTGGAGAATAGTGAGTAGCATTCCTACACCCAGTGTTGTTAAGAAAATCACTGGTGTGAGAAACCATCTACACAGCTTATTACATTAAGCAGATTTCATTATTCCACTCTTTTCATCAACATAACTATTCCAGGAAACTCTTGCCTGGAAGACAATAGTTTTTTATTCCAAGAACTTTCTGAAAGACCAAATAACTCTTTAATAGAAAGCATAAAATGATAGTTTACACCCCCAGACTCCTGGACTCCTTGTTTCTAAATTCTCTTTGCTGTGTCCAGTAATTCTAACCTTTATGTTGTGATCTTTATCCAATCCTAATCAAGACCCCTGTTTTGAAAATCCCACTATAAACCAGTCTTCTAAAATTTCAGTAATATCCCAACATTGCCTTTCCCTCTCTGAAGTATTACTAACACTCTGTCAAGGTAATGCTCTC
Source organism: Lipotes vexillifer (assembly GCF_000442215.2). NCBI lineage: Eukaryota > Metazoa > Chordata > Mammalia > Artiodactyla > Lipotidae > Lipotes > Lipotes vexillifer. The sequence continues at coordinate 1,793,064 of NW_006769306.1, forward strand.
CCTTATAGCAGTAAGTAAGAAACTCGGCTTTGTCTTATCGGCAGATTGTTGTCAGGGTATTTTGGGGAGTCAGAATATATAAAGCCCTCAGCTTGATGCTGGTCCCACCATAAGTACTTTATGAAGTTAAATATGTAGATGCCCTGCAGCATTAGTCACAACAGTCGAAATGTTGGAGGGAAACTAAATCTCCATCGATGGATGAATGAATAAACAAAATGTTACATACAGTGGTGTATACCTACAACAGAATACAATGGTGTATTACTATTACACACTAGATTTTTCCAGATTTGCAACCCACCTCTACCACAGTGCCTGAACTGCTTGCCAAGAGCAACTCTTTTGCATTAAAGTGTAGAAATAAACAAAGACCAAGTCAATGATAAAGGCAAAGGCTATATATTCAGCGTTTACTATATATAACAAGGGGGTCAGCCACTGCCACTTGTGTTTTGGCAGAGACTCAAAAGTAGGTAAAGGAGTAGGAAAGGTTTATGGTGGAAAAAAAGGAAGGCTGAAGGTATGCCTTTATTGAAAGCTATTGGCTTGGGAAGCTATAGGCAGGCCAACTAGATGCCGGGCATCCTTTGTGATTGGTGAGGGATGCATATTTGGCTTTCTCTGGTTGGTCCTAAGTTTGAAGCAGGGATAAAAATTAGAGAAGCTGTCAGTTATTAATCGAGTCCTGGCCATTTTGCACCAATTGTTACAGAAGTTATTGTTTAGGTTCTTGGATTGTTATTAGAGATAGCAATCAGGCTTACTGCAAGTCTGACTTAACAGTAGGTTGGCTTCCTGGGTCGTTTATTGTAGATAAGGGGGTTGGTTTCCTGGACAGGCAGCAGGTCACAATCTTATTTTTATACATGATCTGGCCATTGTCCATTTGTATATTCAATTTCTCAAAGCAAGATCTGTATGGGAGCTTGTTTTTATCTTGTTCTTTGGGTTCTATGGCATGGTTCTCAACATAGTGTTAAGTGTATAAATTTGCATAAATAAATGAATGACTTCATGGTGGATATTGGGAGTGAATCCGAGCTAAGTTAATTGTATAAGCTGATGTGACCTTGAAGGAAAAAAACAAATGAACTGATGGAATTCAAGTTAAGAACAGAAGGTTTGGGGCACAAGGGGAGATATGGTGAAATCTCCTGGGATTGCTTCTTCAGTAATACCTTTGACATCTAAGTCTAGGTTCTGTTCCCAGAAAACTTTTCTTGGTAAAAATTTACCTGGTCTTTTGCGTTTGCCCAAAAAAATGTGCAGCAAAATGAAATCTGACTGCTAGTTTCAAAGCATATATAGTCATGGAACTAGAAGTATGAAGCATGGAAGGCTGCACAGACTGGACAAGACTATGTATAGGGTCAAAGACTGAGGGTGTAGAGTGACAAAAGACAAAGGATAGGATGAGAGAGTGTCTTTGGCGATAGTTTTGGGGGTGAATGCTACCCTACTCAACGGCTCCTATATCCACAATTAAATCCCCCCAGAATCTGGTCTCCATCTGTATTCCCCAACTCATTTCTTCATTCTTGGATGAAAACTGGCAGGAAGCCAAACTGCCTACCAAAATGTACTCTGCATTTTTTTTTTAATCTTCTTCACTTTTCTTCATCTCATCCCTGTCGCCTTAAGTTCATCTTTTCCTTTTCAAGTCAGTATCTATTCTACCTATCTTTTTCAACCCAGTCCTAAGCCAATCTTTTGAGACCAAAACATGAAAGGGATAATGGCTTACAGTTCCCTGCATTGCTACAGTCCCTATTTCAGAGTTTCACACATGGTAGGCAGACAGTAAATGGTGACTAATTGTGGTAATTATTAAGGGTCTCTGGCACTGCCAGATGAGTTTTCATGTTAAGTCTTGGCTCAAGTCATAAACACAGTACATGGCTTCCCTGAAATAAGTTCATAATCTGTTTACTTATTATACATTAAGTGAATTGTTCCTAGTAAAACAGTATTCATTTTCCTCCTAAGTATTAGCTATAATTTCAGTGGTTAATAAGTAACTGAAATAGGTTACTTAAGTGAATGTTTCCTGTGTTTTCACTGATCACAATAAGATACTGTACACCCATTGTTTCCCATGTTTTTCCAAATACAGCAGTATTAGTTTTACTTTAACAATAATTATCATTTAGGCAACCATCTGCCAGCACATGTTTTTAGGTAACCTTTCTCCAGTGATTCCGGTGAGTTTTGCCAAACTGTTCACAAAATTAGTCTATTATTGTAACTCAGTTTTAGCTAGATTGTTGTCATAACTTTAATGTTTCTATCAACATAAGGAAAATTATATTAGTTGTTCCCCAAATTCTTAATACTGATATATAATTATTTTTCCTACCCAAAGTCTAGTGTTTAATCCCCATTTTCTGTTGCATTTATGTAAAATATGGCTCATAATGTCACATTTCTCAAGTTAATTTCTATAAAATTTAGTCAATTTTTATTAATTTTATATTAACTACTCTTATATGTGTATATGCATACACTTGTCATTGAAACCAAATCTTAACTAAACCTGTTGATCAAGGTGACCTAAAAATTTTACTTTTATTGTTGATGTTTGGCATTTCATGATTGGTTGGTTGAATTGTGAAGTAAATGAACCAATTATTTTGGCACCTGGTGTATGTATTATGTGTATGAAAACTCACAAGGGGTGGTGTTTTAAAGGGTAGGATAAAAATAAGCTAAAACTCCCTAAAAATTCTACTTTATCATTTGCACACTAGGGAATGAGAGCCTACGAAGGAAGCGCTCACTCAGCCTTAGGCATCGTATGGCCCGGCTGGACCATCACGTGTCTATAATTAGAAACTTCATCATCAATCAGCAATTATAGCAGATGAGAAGATAGAAGCTAATGATGCTATAGTACAGACAATTGCTGAACACACTTAGATGAGCTACAGCATCTGATTGAATTGCCAGATAATTTTGAGAATTTCAATAAATTTCTCCTAGTTTAAAAATAAAAGTGGAAAGAAATCACCTGAAATCTATCACAATGGACGTATTTTTGTAATTAAATACTGGAAGTAGAGTTTTATTGGAAAGATCAGGGAGTAAAGGTTTGTTTGTTCTTTTTTTAACTTAAAATAAACATACAAATCAAAACTGGTAGAGGCAAATGAAAATAATGTGACTAAATCGTGGAACTTGAAAAATGGAGCGAAAGATAGTCAGGAAATTTGCATGGAAAACCAATTTCTCTGTCTGAATGAAAAATTAGACTAGCCTAAGAATGAAAACAAATCCTAGTGGATAAAACCGCAGTACAATTGTTTTGTGTCAGGTCACATCTGCTGAGCCCAGAAAGCCTACGAAAGACACTAGTTCACAGTAAACACCTTTTGTTGGAGCTGTCACGAAGACCACATTAGTGAACTTCCCTTAATACAGCTGATGAATTTGTTTGAAAAGAACACAGTAAAGTCATTAAATCATATCTAAATTTCAAAAAAGAAATCAGCTTTTTCAAAGAAACCCACCAAAATTGTATAAATCTAGATTATTATGTATGTTATCCCAGATCTGATTTAGGTGATGCATGCCTGCATTTATAATATGTCCCACAAATATAAATAACTTTCTCTGAATACAATAAAGAAACAGAGATATTGTCTAGATATGTATTTTTTAACCCTGAAGTGACATCTGAAATGTGTGAAAAGCTGATATAAAAAGAATTACAATAATATTAATAATAGTGACATTATAGCAGCTAACATTTATCATGAAACGGCTATGCTTTAGTCGCTGAGCTCTGCTCTTTAATCATTATTCCATGGGCAGATATGATGCAAAATACTTTAGCAGGTATATTGCTAGTAAAGTTAAGAAGCAGTTGCTTGGTGGGAAGAAGAAAGGCAAAGGAAGAGGAGACTGGAGCAAACTGGACCAAACAGAAAGCCAAAACTTATGACTGGGCCTTAATCTTATTTAAATAACTGGGAAGGGATGAAAAAGAAAGAGTAGAACAAAGGAAACTACAAATGGAGTCACTTGGAGACAGGGAAATGATTTTGAAGGAATCTTTGGGGTGTAAGTGTTTTCCTACCATACTGGTTGCCTAAGGTATACGATGTTAGTAAAATAACTGGAGCACGTGTGAAGAACTCTCCTCTGTAGTGTGAGACTCCTGTCATCCTGAGGGCCATAGCCTTCAGGTTTGGGGGCCAATCAGTGACTTTGGTGCCTCCCAGTTGCCACAGAATTCTGAGGTCCAAGAAGTAAGACTGGCAACATATTAATTTCATCAATCCAATGGCTCGCTTTATTTCTGCAACGGAGAAGAAGGGGGAGGGGCTTCTTTTCCCGATGAGAAGATGAGAAGTCGGAACCACAACTCTGGGATTCTCAAAAACTTAATTCAGAGAGCCCTAGTTATACCTTCCTTTAACTCACCTGCTTAACTGAATCCCCTAGCTCTCCTCACTAGGAATCAAGTAACTCTCATAAAACTGATGCGTTTTATGCCTTTGTTTTGTTTTGTTTTGTTTTCTGCTGTGCGCAGGCCTCTCACTGCTGCGGCCTCCCCCGCCGCGGAGCACAGGCTCCGGACGCGCAGGCCCAGCGGCCACGTCCCACGGGCCCAGCCGCTCCGCGGCACGTGGGATCCTCCCGGACCAGGGCACGAACCCGCGTCCCCCGCATCGGCAGGCGGACTCCCAACCACCGCGCCACCAGGGAAGCCCTTTATGCCTTCTTTTGATTGTATAAGCCACAAATGATTGCCTCTAGGTTAATTTTGCACCACTTCTTCCCTATACCTTCTTAACAGTGAAATGTTGGAACTGTGTGCATTGTGGCAGAAGTCAAGAGAGTCAACAGTTGTGGGTTTAGACGCTGAACACTAAAAAACTAATTGCCAGATCTCTTATCTGAGCTCTCTTTCTTAATAGAAAGTATTATCTCCGATCTTCTTTTTTCCTCAAGTGTTACTTGTTTCTAACAAAAACCTTAGCCTAAGTTTCATGTATAGATACTTCACTGTGGGAAAAGTTTATTATAAGAATTTAAATGTATATTTGGGAGTCCTAATGCAAGGGAGCAACAACTTTCTCATTCAACTCATTGAACAGCTGAAAAATATAGATTGTTTTATATTACATCAATTAGGATTTATTTTACTTGTCAGAAAGGCAAATTCCTAACTCAAATTACCTTTAACAATATAGGAATAAATTCCCTCAAGTAACTGAAAAATTCAGAACGTTCTGGATTTCCAGCAAGAGTTGATGCAATAACCCAGCAATGTCACAGAGGAGCGTTGTGCTCCATCTCTAGGCTCTGTTTTGCATGTTGTCTGCCTCATCCTCTGTCTTGCTCCTGATCCAACATGGCTGTTCTCATCCAAGCTACATGTGGGGCTTCATTTTCTTCCCTCAAACATGGAACAAACATGGAAGTCTTGAGCTTCACTGTGAGTGAACCAATTTAGGTCAGATACCTGTCCTAAACCAATCACTATGGTCAAGGGGAAGTCACTTGGCTAGAGAGCTTACCCTACCTTAAGTTACATCATGGGTCATCACCATGTCAGGACCACATCAGAACTCAATGACGCATAGCAGCGGTTCTCAAGCCACAAACTAGAAATAATAAACTAGAAATCCTAAGAGTTCCCAGCCATAAATGTCTTTCTAAAGAGATTTGGGTAGGCCTCTTTCATCAGATCAATTATCTTTTGGTCCCTTATGGTTTTTTAGTGTCCAGAAGAATTTAAACTGGGTAATATACAGTTGTATGGGGAAATGAAATAATATGACAGAGGCTGAAAGGAAAAAGAACTTTGGACAGGTTAGAATGAAAAGAATAAGAAATCCTGTGGAGTATTTCTTTAAAAACAAAAAGTCAAGGAATATTTATAATCAGTGCTGGCATATGCACTGATTACAAATATTGGATTTGCACGGCCGTTGGAACAGGCATCCAGGTGGCTATAACAAAATACCACAAACTCAGTGGCTTACAGCAATAGAAATTTATTGTCTCACACCAAAATCAAGGTTTTGGCAGGGCCATCCTCCCTCTGAAACCTGCTGGGGAATACTTCCTTGCCTCTTCCTAGCTTCTGGCAGTTGCTGACAATCTTTGGCATTCCCGGGCTTGCAGCTGTATAACTCCAATCTCTGCCTGCACTGTTACATGTGTTCCCTGTGTCTTTTGTCTTCACATGACTGTCTTCTTATAACACCAACTAATTACATCTATAACAACCCTATTTCTAAGTAAGGACACATTCTGAGTACTGGGGGGTTAGGACTTCAATGTATCTTGTTGCGGGAGAGGGGACACATTTCAACTCATAACAGTAACAGATACTAACTAGAATAAGGGAAATTTAGCAAAGTACAAAAAGCCTAACAAAGAAGCAAAGTCATATATATATATTTTTTTCTCTAAATCTGGAAAGAAACAAAAATTTCCCATCTGTATCATGTAAATCTAGATCTTCAGATGTGTTCAGTGTATCATAATTCAATCAATGGCTCTGCAGAGAATCCCCAAAGTCAAGCCTAACTGATTGCTGTGAGAATGCAAAGGGTCAAGCTCAAGAAATTGTATTTTACTGCCAAACATTTCAGCCATGTTTGGTTGGTCAAAGAAGAAACAACAACAAAAAAATAGCAATAGCAAAAGCAAATAGAAAATCACCAATCATGAAGCCTTTTAAGTTCATTAACTGTATAATGAAAAAAAAATCAGAAGAACAACAATATTTGCTGTTTAAATAGCATTGTTAACATTTTAGGGAAAGAAAAGAAATGTACCAGGAAACCATGTCTAAAATTCCAGACCAAAATAAATTTTGTGTTTTGTCTTTAAATGTATTTGTATATTTTTTTAACAAAGTTTGTCTTCTTCTTGAAAAAAATAATAATATGCTATGTTATAGAAAAAATGTATTTCTTTAAATAATCTTTAAATAATCCTGGTCAATCAATAAGCAAATTCACACATAACGCTTAAGACTTATTTTAAGTTTTTATTTTCAGAATCAAATTAACAAGGGACTGTGTGTGTGTGTGTGTGTGTGTGTGTAAAATCTATCAAAAATGTAAAATAAGAAATTCACTCTGTTGTGAGATTAAACAGAGAAGAAAATACAGCAGTGAGAAAAGGACCTTGAAATTAGTCATATTCAAGGGTGTTGCCAGTTAAAAAAATAAATGTCTTAAAGAGAATTTAGAATAAGATAAGCTGATTGCCACATATGACCTACAAAGAACACCATTCTAAGAAATATACCAAAATGACTTGTACTAGCTTTACATTCTGCTCTCTACAATTCACTTAACTTAGTTTATATCAACTCTGATGTAGATTTTTACATAATCTACAGACTCTGAAGCAGGTTCCCCTAGTCATCAGCACTCAAGTATGCACAGACAGCAATCTGGCCTTGAAGAAGCAGAACAGCTTTAGTGAGTAGGAATTCAATGAGGAATTTTGACACATGGTGATATGTTTAAACAATTAGGCCTGTCCTTAGCTAGGAGGCTCTGCTTTTAATATGACAATGAAATTGACTATGTCATTTCAACCTTCTAATGGCCTGGAGCAACACCACTCAGTGCCCATCACCAATCTGAATCTTCCTTTCCATGGAAAGCACGTGGCTGCAGGCGGATTTGTATTCGTGTTCTGGATCAGCTGTAATTATACAGGTGTGATTTATTGGTTTTCTATCTACTGCTTTCTGTTTACACTGGAAATAATGCAATTTGTTTTCCTTCTGAAACTCCCAAAGTGAATTGTTCTAAAGTGATGCATGCTTAACTCATACAGATGATTCAAACTGTCAATGATCAAAAAATCACTTAAACGCATAATGCATGGCAGTCCCCCCACCCCCAATTATTTGATCTAGACTGTTGTTTACACTTTTTTTCTTTACCTGTGATCCCCCCATCTTACGCCTGAGGAAGAGGCTCAGAAATATGGCAAGGGGTAGAAGAAATCAGTCTTGGGGGGTTTTATTGAGTAAGTAGCCAAAAATGATGTGCCATGGTCAAATCAGTCAGAATCCTATAGACATTTTATAGTTTTTAAGATTCTTAAGAGATATGGTAATATGAAAAAATGTCTTGTCCTTCTATGAAGTAGAAATGTTGGCAGTCCACCCACACATGATCAAATCTGCTATTTATTTCCCTACTCATTTGAGTCACAAACATTTATTGAGCACCTGTGCCGGGTACCAGCAATGCAGAGGTGAACAAGACAGAACATAAAATTTCTAGTCTTAGGAAGGACATGATCTATGAGGAGTTCTTCAGTTCCTGCCTGCACCCTCCCCAACCCCTCCTTTTTCCTATCCACTGTGCGCTGCCCTGTTCTTGAACTTACCAACCTTTACCCCAGTTTGATTTGCAAGCAAGCTCAATACACATTTTTGATTTAAAAAGGCAGTGGTTTGGAGGTGAAATAGTAGCCATCTCACTCTATTAACAGAAAACTATACCATTAAAAAATATATCTTTTTTTCTCATTACAAAAGCAATACCTAAATATTAAGAAAAAACTTGGAAAACATAGAGAACAACAAAAAAAACTCCCTTGCAATCCCAACTCAAAATCACAGTAAACGGTTGGTTATTTCCTTTCAGATGTTTACTTTGTCACATTTGCTTCTGTTTTTTCACTTAATGTGGAAGAGTTATTTTCTCATGTTAAATTATTTTAAAAACTCATCTTAGTGATTGATAATTTACCACGTAAACTTTATTGAATCATTCTCCAATAATTACTCTAATGAGAAATGGTCAATTTTAAAAGGGCAGAGAACATGGCTTTATTTTTGTGCTATGGTCATTTTAGCGAAAGGTAGAAAAAATGGAATACCTTCTCTCTTTTCTCTAAGTGCTTTTTTCTTAAGCTATCATATAAGTCAAGATACAATCCTTTTTTTCTTCTCTTACCTTGGCATCTGTATAATGTCTGCTGAGGCCCACCTCTGACATTTATGATTGTAGATATAACACAGATGGAGGAAAGAGACAGAGGGCAGAGAGCTAGTTCCTATCTGCCCTGGGGAGCTAATTTGCTGTGTTCATGAAGGTAGTCTAAAGCTGTGTAGTAAACACTTGTTTAAAAGTTTAAGGCTTGGCGTACAGAAAATGGGAAAATAAAAACTAATTACTAGGTGGCAAAAGAAAGAAAAAAAGTAATGGGATTCAGGGCACACTACCAAAATATGACACTTTGACGTATTGAATGTCTTACACTAATAAAGGAGTTTGAGAAAACAGCAGCAGAAGGTGGTTATTTTGACATCCTCCCCATCCTTACCCTTCTTCCCTGAAACAGGTCATAAAACTCTCCTGGGGGAGGTGCCCTCCCAACATCTGGAAGAAACAAGCGTCCTTATCTCTGAAGACAAAGGGATGCCAAGAAGAATCCTAACAGAGGCCTTGCTAAGTCTTTCCCAGTTTGCTGTGATAACCTCATACTCCTTAACCTGTCGTATTCCTTCACGACTGTCCTCTCTTCATCAAATCCAGCATAAAATACTCAAGTCTAGCAGTTTCTGTGGGTCTTCATTTCCTTATGAAGACTTCGTGTCATGTAAAACTCATATTAAATAAATTTGTATGCTTTTATCCTGTTATAATCTGCCTTTGTCAGTTTAACCTTCAGACCCAGCAAGGGACCCTAATAAGGTTGAGGAAAACTTTATCATCTCCTATGAGAGAGAGAGAGAGAGTGTGTATGTAAAGGAAGAAAGGAAAAGAGAGGAGAGGAGGGAAATGGAGGGGAGAGATGCACATAAGATAAAGTAGATACCTGGCAGCTGTGACTCCAGAACTTACTTGCTGTGTGACCTTGAGTAAGAATTACTCTTAATTATCTTCCACAATCTCCCACAACCTTTGGTTTCCTCCTCTGTACAACGGACACAATAATAGTACCTATTGTATAAGGTTACTTTGAAGACTAAATGACCAAAGTTAAATGTCTGATGCATAATAAAACAAGATAAATTCTAAATATTACTATTATTGCTATAATGGAAATGCTTATTTCAAAAAGAAACTGACTAGAGTTAACACTTCCTCTCTAAGGTGAATATACCTGCACGATATTTATACAAGCTAAAGTTTGAGAAACTCTGAGACATATTTACCCAGAAAAAGTTTAAACAAAAATCTTCTAGTGAATATTGCATTATTGCTACAGCAGATTCAGAGTGATTGGTGTTTATGAAAATGTCAGTGGACAGGGTGCATTCCAAATAGGCCCTGCAAATTATTTACAGAATAGCTAGCATGGACTCCAGAGTTTCTATATGCTCTTTGCTGTATTCCAAACTTTTTCTGAAATTACTACTTTAGAGTTTTGCCAATCATAAAGCAATAGCCTATCTCCCCAAATACCACCACCTACTACATACACACATAGAATCAACATCAGCAGCCTGGAAGTGTCAATCTGCATCAATTTTGGCAGAGGAAAAGAAAAACCTGGCATTCTAACTAAATTACTCTGCTTACTCTCATTAAGAAAAAATCACTTACTTCAGGAAGAATTTTAAAACACATTCTTCTAGAAAGTGCATCTTTGAAAGAGAACTATAGAATCAGAATTGCAAAGCTATATAGGACATGAAAAATACTTTGGTTTGTCAGTGAGGGGGAAATTTTTCCCTCTAAACCTCACGAGATCTGTGCCTGAATTTATAATAAAATTGTCACAAGACAGATTAACTGAAGAAAAGAAACAAGTTTAATCCCTGAGCAGAAAGGTCTCATAGAAATGGGGCCTCAGAACTGGCCAAAACAAGCCGCTTTCACACTTTTTAGACAAAGAAACATTAGAAACAGGTTTGGGTGCTTAACTAGTAAGGAATTTCAGCAAAGTTTGGGCTTGGGTAGCAAATTAGTAAAGAAGTAACAAGGTTTGTTTTTACAGGCTTCCCAGGCCCTGAATTCCCTGTCTCTGGTGATAAGGATATCTTTCTACCTCCTGGTACAGGGAGGGCACCTTTCACATGGGAGATTTTTTTTTTTCCTACTTTCAGAGAGATAGAGAGGAGGGTCAACACCCTCTTGCACTGGCTTTTTCTTAAGGAACTTTAATTCAAAATAATCAATATGCCATTGAGGCATATTTTGGGGCCACCTGCTCTGGGCTCCAACAGCTTGCTAGTCAGTACTTCATAGTGGCCATTACTCAGGCTCAGTAAGGAGACTGCCTTCCAGATGCTGGCCCTGTCACTGCTGGACATCAGCCAGTGACCTCACTGTGCCTTGATTTCTCAGTTGTAACGTGGGGCTGACAACTGTACCTGTCTCGTAGGGCTGTTCTAAAGCCATAAGGAGTCAATATGTATGAAATACCTAGAATATTTCTGACAAATACTGAGTACTCAAAAGATATTCATTACTATCACTTTTCTTATCTGATCTAACAATCTCATTTTAAAGCTGTGAAAACTAAGGACTGGTAAAACTAAACGATTTACCCAGGTCACACAAGAGGAATGCTAGGACCAGGACCTAGGATTCCAAACTTCACATATATCTCTCCTCAGTACCCTGCTGA
>NW_006769306.1:1804656-1805305 GCF_000442215.2 Lipotes vexillifer
TGCTGAACTGTCAGAAGATAATTCTGTTTTTATTGATTTATACTTAAACCTCTCTCATCACCCTGAAACCTATAAACTACCAAACGAACTGTTAAAAATAATTTTGTTTCCCCATAATACAACCAAAAACTGTCACCACAGTAGTCACTGCTCATGAACAAAATGATGATTTCCTCAATAATTTAATTCAGAAGGGGGTTTTACAAGTCTCATATTTTAGAGATATGAAAGCACATATTGATATTATTGAAATATGCAATCTAAGAAATCAATCATGGAAAATGAATTGTGATGTCACCTGGCTGTGGCTCATAACTGTGCTCTTTTCATGTATGCTAATTGCTTGATCACCTATTGTAGCACAGCCCTAATTTTATTCATAGTTTTTTTGTCCTTCCTCTAGGAAATGTATGGATGGCTCGGGCAAGGATCTCCTTCTCTTTTGAAATCCATGAGATCAACAATCCATTTAAATTTTTTTAGTAATGACTTTGGTGAATGCATTAGACATTCTGCTGTTTTACGACTCACCCTGGATGTGGATGTTTTGCTAGTGCTAAGTTAGAACATGGTACCCAGGGGTCTCTTTTGGTAATGCCTAAAAGACACCTTGGGGGTTTGCTGAGATGCATTTTGGGCTTCTTTCCCT
>NW_006769306.1:1805315-1815729 GCF_000442215.2 Lipotes vexillifer
TTTCCCTATTCCAAAACAGTTTGTATGGCTTCTTCTCTATTTCAACCTGTGGGTTACAACCTGGAGAGAACCAGAGGTTGACCTCTTGGCCACACGGTGAAGCAAATGGAAATGTGTTTTAGGTATTTTTCCTTCATCCTTATTCCCTCTTCGTCCTTCACTTTAGTTCCTCCCATTTCAGTGACCCACTAGGCCTTTTATTTCTCTGGCAGATACCATTACTTACCCTTTATTTCCTAATAATCACAATGAATTTTTTCGTAACTCTGTAAATTATTCTCTTATAGTTACAATAGATAATAAAGCTAAGTAAGTAATATTATAAAGCACTTAGAACAGTGCCCAACACATAATAAATGATATATATCTCTTATTAAATAAAAATAAACCTATTAAACTAATTTATTTTATGTAAATTCTTCCTTAAGAATATGTTTTTCTTAAGAAGGTTTTTTTTTTCCTTTTCTCTTTTTTAATTTCCACTTACAAGGTTTTAATGATATAGCCTAAAAAAAATTGTTCACATGAGAAATATACAGCACTTTTACACTGAGAACATAAAGTGGACATTTTGGTAATCCTTAAAACACATTTATAGCAGCTACTTACCCCACTTATTTCAGTCCAAGATTATACCCCGAAGGATGTGATCAAAAAGAATGTACAACATTAAAGAAGGAACACTTCCCAATCTGTTCACTGCACTGTTCCACTGTCAGAGACTCCCAGTTTCTCTAGTGACCAGGCCCCACTAACCAGCAACCAGCAGCATCTGCACAAGGCAGGGCTTGGAAACCAACCAGGCCAAGGGTCAACCAAGCCTACCAGACCACCCACATAGTCAACCTGCCACAACAGAAGGACCCATGCAGCCCTCTTAGGGGGAGCCCCTAGAGCATAGAGCTTGGGTGATGAGAAGGGAGTACACTACTAGGATGCACAGGACATCTCCTACAGAAGGCCACTTCTCCAAGGTCAAGAAATGTAACTAACCTACTACATACATAAAAATACAAGTAGCAACTTAGACAAAATGAGGTGGCAGAGGAACATGTTCCAGACAAAGGAACAGGATAAAATCCCAGAAGAGCTAAGTGAAGTGCAGATAAGCAGTCTACCGGAGAAAGAGTTTAGAGTAATGATCATAAAGATAATCAAAGAACTCAGGAGGAGAATGGATGCAGAGTGAGAAGTTAGAAGTTTTTAACAAAGAGTTAGAAAATATAAAGAACAACCAAACAGAGATGAAGAAAACAATAACTGCAATGAAAAATACACTAGAAGGAATCAATTGTAGACTAAATGACACAGAGGAAGGAATGAATCAGTGAGTTGGAAGACAGAGTAGTGGAAATCACTGCCACTGAACATTAAAAAGAAAAAAGAATGAAAAGAAATGAGGACAGTTTAAGAGACCTCTGGGACAACATCAAACTTACTAACGTTCACTTTATAGGGGTCCCAGAAGGAGAAGAGAGAGGGAAAGGGCCTGAGAACATATTTGAAGACATAATAGCTGTAAGCTTCCCTAACCTGGGAAAGGAAACAGTCACCCAATTCCAGGAAGTGCAGAGAATTCCATACAGGACTAATCCAAAGAGGAGCACACCAAGATACATTGTAATTAAAATGACAAAAATTAAAGATAAAGAGAGAATTTTGAAAGCAGCAAGGGAAAAGCAACAAATAACATACAAGGGAATTCCCGTAAGGCCATCAGCTGATTTTTCAGCAGAAATTCTGCAGGCCAGAAGGGAGTGGTACAATATATTGATATTTAAAGTGATGAAAGGGGAAAACTTACAACTAAGAATACTCTACCCAGCAAGGCCCTCATTCAGATTTGATGGAGAAATCAAAAGCTTTATAGATAAGCAAAAGCTAAAAGAGTTCTGCACCACCAATCCAGCTTTACAACAAATGTTAAAGGAACTTCTCTAGGTGAAAACGAAAAGGCCCCAACTATAAACAAGAAAATTACAAAATGAAAAAGCTCACTGGCAAAGGCAAACATATGGTAAAGGTAGGAAATCATCCACACACAAAGCTAGTAGAGACATGACAAGACAAAAGTAGCAAAATCATCTTTATCCACAATAAGCAGTCAAGGGATACACAAAACAATTAGCTGTAAAATATGGTATTGAAAACAGTAATCGTGAGGGGAGGAGAGTACAAATGCAGGGATTTAAAAAATGCATTTGCAATTAAGAGCTCAGCAACTTAAAATAATCACATATATATAGACTGCTAGTTTTAACTGAGCCTGATTACTGAAACCTTTCAAGGCTTGCCCTCTCTCCTGCCCCTGCTGTCTCAAATACAGTGAAGATGAATTCAAGTAACTCTGGTTACACTGTGATGCTTGCCTATGTGTGATAGGGACACAAACAGCAATGAAATCCTGTGTCTAATAGGGTCATAACTTTTCTATGATGGGATCCATAATCTCAGTGATAGTCATCTTATTAAAAAATAGAGTAATTTGCCCTCACGTACAGTTTTCTTTTGAGATTTTAGATTGTTTGCTTGATCTCCGTTTCTCTTCCCCATCTCAAGAATAGAAATAGAAAAGGTATCATCAACTAGTCTATATACTTGAAGTTCTCTTAGTCTGGTCACTAAAACGTCTCACCAGCAGAGATATCACCATCCCAATTCCCTTTCCTGCAGGCGAAGCAAGAAAGAAGGGGAAACTACTGCTATAAGTTCATGGACTATCTCTACCCTCTTCTCTGCCGATCCACACAGTCTCATCCTCTAGACTTCCCCATCTGAGGAGCTTCCAGTGAAGAGTCTCACTCACACTGAGCATTCCTTTACTTTGCATTGGCTGCTCACTTGCCCAAGCTGATTCAGGGGAACAGTTTATGCTGAGGATAGGAAGTTTGGCTGCCAATAACTAACTGTTCACATGAGAAATATACAGCCCTTCTGCAATTCTATGATTCCTCAATTAAATGAAGATAACTTTAGTTCCAGGAGTTGTTTGTAGGAAACTTTCAAATGTCAATGTAAGACATAAATTCAATATTTCTTGATTGGATTGAAATATAGTTCACTTCTATTAGGCTCAATATTTAATTAAGTGACTGAATGTTCGAGTGGCAGGAACACTAAAAGACATCTAGAGAAACAACGTCTTCATTTTACAGGTGAGAAACATGAAGCTTAAAAGATCAAAAATATTTCCTTGCATTCCACCAGGAGCTACTGGCAAAAGCACTCTGGCTAACCTAATCAGGAGGCATTATGCTCGGTGTTTAAATAGATAGGAAGATGGGAAAAACACAGTCCTTCCCATAAAGAAGCTTTAGGTCTGGAGATGAGGGTGTGTCAGGAGTTTAGCTAAGCTACTCCATAGTATTGCTGCCTTGGCATCCATTTTATTTGGCCAAGTGGCCTCCAAGGTCCTTAAATTGACACTACCCCTCATGTAAGCACATGCCCTAGATAATAACCCAGAGAGTTACAAACAAATGTAAGTCCCTGATATGACTTTCCCAACAGCCCTTGTGCTCACAGTTTCCTCCACCTCCCAGCAACTTCCCCTTATGTACCCCTTAGATAAGACACTCGTGGAGTTCACCAAAACTCAACTCTTGGTTTGAATTATCAATCCAGCCTTAGCACAGGAACCCCAAAGCACTCCACTCATGGAACCTTATAGAGGCATGTGCCCCAGGTCCTATGTCTCTCTCTCTCTGCACTCTGCCTTGAACTCCGCATGTGACCCCACACAGTGTGCTGGGTACTTCCTCCAGGACCTGTGAGTAATAAATGTCTCTCTTTCAATTTCTCTGTGGTCTGCTGTTGAACTACTGCACATCATCCAGTAGCCTGTGCTCCATTTAACTAGTGTTAATATGATAGATTCATTACACGGTCTTTCCTTGAATTTCCATTATCATGTAGTTCAAAAACTAGTTCTGAAATTGACCATCCTATGCTTCTTCACCTGCGAACTAGAGATACAAACATAATTATAACAATTCTCTTCCCTTAGGCTGTAATATATTAAGAGAGCAGAGAACAGCTGCGGTATATAAAGTACCTGTGTATTTATTTAAGTGCTCTATTAAAGGGATATATACAATATTTTAGGGGCAGTATAATTATTTCTACCTGTCTGTGTCCGAGATAAGACTTAAATGGAAGATATTTGAGTTGAACCTTGAAGGAGAAGTCAGACCCTCTTAATGCCAGGTTGAGGACTTTCTAGGTAGGGGAAATTTTGAGTCTATAACTTAGATTTCAGAAAGGACTTGTGGTAGGCAGAATAATGACTGCTCCAAGGATGTCCACATCCTACTCCCCAGAACCTGTGAATGTGTTATGTCACATGGCAAATGGGAGTTAAGGCTGTTGATGGAAATAAGGTTGTTAATCAGCTGACCTTAAAATAGGGAAATTATCTTCAGTTATTTGGGTGGGCCCAATGTAATTACAAGGGTCCTTAAAAATAGAAGAGGGAGGCAGAGGAGGTCTGAGTGGTGTGATATGAGAAGGACTCAGCCTGCCGTTGCTGCAACTGAGGAGGAAGGAAAGAGAACACAAGCTAAGGAAAGCAGGAAGCTGCTAGAAGCTGGAAAAGTCAAGAAAACAAATTCTCCCATAGAGCTTCCATAAAGGAGTATAGCTCTGCTGAAACCCTGATTTTAGTTTAGTGAGACCCATGTTAGACTTCTGACCTACAGAGCTGTAAGATAATAAATTTTGTCTTGTTTTAAGCCACTAAGTTTGTGGTAATTTGTTACGGCAGCAACAGAAAACTAATTCAGGACTGAAACAGCAGTCATGTCCTGCTTGCAGTGCTACTTGGGTAGTATTTATACTTGTGCATAGAGAACAAGGAAGAAAAGCAAAGGTGTTCTCTCATCTTTAAGTTTCCTCTCTTTTGACCCAAGCCTTTTCCCCACTCAGGTTGAAGCTACACAGGTAAACACTGCATTTCCCTTTCCTTTGGCAATGGAAAGACCCTGCCAGGTGGATAGACTAAATAATGTCTCTGTGGAATTTTCCAGCCACAGGCTTTGCTCTCACTCAAGCAGCCGCTGTGAGCTCCCTATCTCAGAGACTGAAAGGACCGCACAAGACCACCCTAGATGTCTGCATTCCTTCGTTCCTTCGGGCCCAGGGTACTGGCTGCACAACATGCACTACTTGGCTGGTTTCTATCTCCCTGCCATTTCTTGTAATCTGGAAGTCTGCATTCCCTGACTCCTCACTCCTGCCTGTGTTTTCAGCCATTGGTTCAATTTGACTTCTGGGATGGATCTGTTACAGCCTAGGTTCCCCCACAAAACCTAGCCTTGAGTACAGGTAGTGATCCTATAGGGAACAGGAGTTGGAGTCGAGGGAGAGTGAAACAGGGAAGGCGGGAAAGCCAACGCAAGGGTGCAGTACCAAGCTATCACCACACTGGAGAGCCAGCCTCAGTCCCCACGAGGACTCAGACAGAAGGGACTGCCTCCCAGTTTGCGCAGGCTGCCTTGGCCCTGCAGAAGTACCACGAGGTAACAGAGACACCCCTGAACAGAATGTGAGCTGGCCAGTGATACTGCTGAGGCCAGGAGCCCTCAAGTCACAAGCACTTGCAGCTGGCTGCCGCAGTAACAGCTAAAGTGACGAGGAAGGCTAAGAGGATGCCAGGGGGGCAGTGAGTTGTCCAATACAGGAGGCCTGCAGCTTCCTGACTGTGGACCCATAGTGTCACCCAGTAATTCATTTTCCACATTGCCCAATTCTCCCAGATCAGGGTCCCAGCACTGTTTTCAGCACCACCACCGCTATCCATGGCCTCAAGGCTTCCCAAAGGCCTTCTCCAAACGTGGCTCTCAAAAAGGTCCCCAAAACACAAAAAAACCCAGGAGACAGGGTCCCAGACCATCAGATCCAAAAGTACTGTTTGCTGGTCATTCAGAGTATATCCAACTCACAAGAACAGATTCACAGTCTTCTAAGGTACCCACTTTCTCTAAGCCATGAAAAGGATAAATATCATTGTCTCTCAATACGATAAACAGATAAATAAAGCTTGACATTTTTCAGTGTGCACTTTGACAATACTGCATTTTCCTCTGTTTATTTACAGTGTTCTTAACAAGAATTTGGTAACTCTGATGGTCACGGGAGAGAGTAAAAGGGCACGGCATGCTTGCTCAAAGCTGGCAGCTCCTCTGAGCCTGATTGAAATGATCAAACAAGTCCAATCTGAAGGATCAATTTTAACATCTTTTCCCTAAGCAACCTTTGTAGTTAACATTTAAGGGTCTTAGCAAAGGCTAACAGCAGGGAACTGAGAGTTAATGTAAGCTTGGTGATGTAGAGCTCTTCAAATGAGTAGTCCATTTAAACTGAATTCCATGACCATCATCTTACTTGAAAAAAAAAAACTTTGTTCCCTCAAAGTCCCCTTGGAGGGTTTCTCTACCAATGCCTTGAGCAGCATCCTCTGGCACTGAAATGGTGGCAGGACTGCTGGCTCCCCTGGAGCAGGCTACTGCCATCCACAGCCTTTTTTTTTTACTTAATACATGGTCTTTTATTATTGGTTTTTTTTTTTCATTTTAACATCTTTATTGGAGTATAATTGCTTTACAATGGTCTGTTAGTTTCAGCTTCACAACAAAATGAATCAGTTATATATATACATATGTTCCCATATCTCTTCCCGCTTGCGTCTCCCTCCACAGCCTTTGATCTAACAACTCATGCCAGGCCATGTGCAAAGCTGCTGTGCTAATGTCTTTCCTCAGAGCATTCTCTGTTCCCCGGGCGCTGGCACCACACAATGTTCAGAAACGTTTTCTTTAACTGCCACACGAAGCTCAGAAGATACTGTTAATTGCATGGTACATACTGATTACCCTTGCTCCTGAAGTTCACAATTTTCCATACTGCAAGGCAACCTAGGCACATCCTGACTCCTCACAAAGAACCAGCCTCCATTACGTTTTTCAGTTCATTTTTCTTCCTCCCATACCTCCTTCCTTCCTTCTTTACTTTCTTCTTTCTCTCTTTTTTTCATACACACCTCTTACACAAATACACAAAACTCCTAATTCTCTTTCCATCTTCTTCGTTCACACAGAACTGAAAAACTTCCTAGAGATTAAGAGAAGCCTATTTAAAAAGCAGACATTGAATTTATCGTACACACTTAAAAGTCATTTTTAAAGTCATCAAGCTTTAAAGGGGATTCCACTTTTTTTCTTCTTTCATCTTTATTGGAGTATAATTGATTTACAATGTTGTGTTAGTTTCTGCTGTATAACAAAATGAATCAGGTATTCAGTTATATGTATACATATATCCCCATATCCCCTCCCTCTTGAGCCTCCCTCTCACCCGCCCTATTCCACTCCTCTAGGTCATCGCAAAGTAGCAAGCCGATCTCCCTGTGCTATGCTGCTGCTTCCCAAGAGTCAAATATTTTATATTTATATATATCGATGTTACTCTCACTTTGCCCCAGCGTCGCCATCCCACCCATGTCCTCAAGTCCATTCTCTATGTCTACCTCTTTACTCCTGCCCTACAACTAGGTGCATCAGTACCATTTTTTTTTTTATTTTTTAGATTCCATATATATATGCGTTAGCATACGGTATTTGTTTTTCTCTTTCTGACTTACTTCACTCCGTATGACAGACTCTAGGTCCATCCACCTCACTACTAATAACTCAATTTCGTTCCTTTTTATGGCTGAGTAGTATCCCATTGTATATATGTGCTGTATCTTCTTTACCCATTCATCTGTTGATGGACATTTAGCTTGGTACCATGTCCTGGCTATTATAATAGTGCTGCAATGAACATTGTGGTACACGTCTCTTTTTGAATTATGGTTTTCTCAGGGTATATGTCCAGTAGTGGGATTGCTGGGTCATATGGTAGTTTTATTTTTAGTATTTTAAGGAACCTCTATACTGTTTTCCATAGTGGTTGTATCAATTTACTTTCCCACCAACAGTGCAAGAGGGTTCCCTTTTCGCCACACTCTTTTTTATTGTTTCTAGATTCTTTGATAATGGCCCTTCTGACTAGCATGAGGTGATACCTCATTGTAGTTTTGATTTACATTTCTCTAATAATTAGTGATGTTGAGCATCTTTTCATGTGCCTCTTGGCCATTTGTATGTCTTCCTTGGTGAAATGTCTACTTAGGTCTTCTGCCCATTTTTTAACTGGATTGCTTGTTTTTTCAATATTGAGCTCCATGAGCTGTTTGTATATTTTGGAGATTAATCCTTAATCAGTTGCTTCATTTGCAAATATTTTCTCCCATTCTGAGGGTTATCTTTTTGCCTTGTTTATGCTTTCCTTTGCTGTGCAAAAGCTTTTAAGTCACATTTGTTTATTTTGGTTTTTATTTCTGTTACTATAGGTGGTGGGTCAAAAAAGATCTTGCTGTGGTTTATGTCAAAGAGTGTTTTTCCTATGTTTTCCTCTAAGAGTTTTATAGTGTCTGGTCTTACATTTAAGCCTTTAATCCATTTGGAGTTTTACTTTTGTGTATGGTGTTAGGTAGTGTTCTAATTTCATTCTTTTACATGTAGCTGTCCAGTTTTCCCAGCACCACTTATTGAAGAGGCTGTCTTTTCTCCATTGTATGTTCTTGCCTCCTTTGTTGTAAATTAGGTGCCCACATGTGTGTGGGTTCACCTCTGGGCATTCTATCCTGTACCATTGATCTATATTTCTGTTTTTGTGCCAGTACCATACTGTCTTGATTACTGTAGCATTGTGGTATAGTTTGAAGTTGGGGAGCCTGATTCCTCCAACTCTGTTTTTCTTTCTCAAGATTGCTTTTGCTATTCGGGGTGTTCTGTGTTTCCATACAAATTGTAAAATTTTTTGTTCTAATTCTGTGAAGAATGCCATTGGTAGCTTGATAGGGATTGCATTGAATCTGTAGATTGCTTTGGGTAGTATACTCATTTTCACAATATTGATTCTTCCAATCCAAGAACATGGTATACTTCTCCATCTGTTTATGTCATCTTTGATTTCTTTCATAAGTGGTTTTTAGTTTTCTGAGACCAAGTCTTTCGCCTCATTAGGCAGGTTTATTCCTAGGTATTTTATTCTTTTTGTTGCAGTGGTAAATGGGAGTGTTTCCTTAATTTCTCTTTCTGATTTTTTGCTGTTGGTGTATAGGAATAAAAGAGATTTCTGTGCATTAATTTTGTATCCTGCAACTTTACCAAATTCATTGATTAGTTCTAGTAGTTTTCTGGTGGCATCTTTAGAATTTTCTAGGTATAGTATCATGTCATCGGCAAACAGGGACATTTTTACTTCTTCTTTTCCAATTTTTATTCCTTTTATTTCTTTTTCTTCTCTGATTGCTGTGGCTAGGACTTCCAAAACTATGTTGAATAAGAGTGGCGAGAGCAGACATCCTTGTCTTGTTCCTGATCTTAGTGGAAATGCTTTCAGTTTTTCACCATTGAGTATGAGGCTTGCTGTGGGTTTGTCATATATGGCCTTTATTATGTTGAGGTAGGTTCCCTCTATTCCCGTTTTCTGGAGAGTTTTTATCATAAATGGGTGTTGAATTTTGTCAAAAGCTTTTTCTGAATCTATTGAGATGATCATATGGATTTTATTCCTTAATTTGTTAATGTGCTGTATCACATTGATTGATTTGCATATATTGAACAATCCTTGCCAACCCTGGGATAAATCCCACTTGATCATGCTTGTATGATCCTTTTAATATGCTGTTGGATTCTGTTTGCTAATATTTTGTTCAGGATTTTTGCATCTATGTTCATTAGTGATATTGGTCTATAATTTTCTTTTTTTGTGATATCTTTTTCTGGTTTTGGTGTCTGGGGGATAGTGGCTTCGTAGAATGAATTTGGGAGTGCTTCTCCCTCAACAATTTTTTTGGAAGAGTTTGAGAAGGATGGGTGTTAGTTCTTCTCTGAATGTTTGATAGAATTCACCTGTGAAGCCATCTGGTCCTGGGCTTTTGTTTGTTGGAAGATTTTTAATTACAGTTTTGATTTCATTACTTGTGATAGGTCTGTCTATGTTTTCTAATTCTACCTGGTTCAGTCTTGAAAAATTGTACCTTTCCAAGAATTTGTTCATTTCTTTGTGGTTGTCCATTTTATTGGCATATAGTTGTTTGTAGTAGTCACATAATCCTTTGTATTTCTGCAATGTAAGTTGTGATTTCTCCTTTTTCATTTCTAATATTATTGATTTGTATCCTCTCTTTTTTTTCTTGATGAGTCTGGCTAAGGGTTTATCAATTTTTTTTTAATCTTCTCAAAGAACAAGCTTTTAGTTTTATTGATCTTTGCTATTGTTTTCTTTGTTTCTATTTCATTTATTTCTGCTCTGATCTTTATGATTTCTTTCCTTCTGCTAACTTTAGGTTTTCTTTGTTCTTCTTTCC
>NW_006769306.1:1815739-1818890 GCF_000442215.2 Lipotes vexillifer
GCTCCCTAGTTGTTTTAAGTGTAGGGTTAGATTGTTTATTTGAGATTTTTCTTGTTTTCTAAGGTGAGATTGAATTGCTATAAACTTCCCTCTTAGAACTTCTTTTGCTGTGTCCCATAGGTTTTGGGTCATCGTGTTTTCATTGTCATTTGTTTCTCTGTACTTTTTTATTTCTTCTTTGATTTCTTCAGTTATCTCTTGGTTATTTGGTAGTGCACTGTTTAGCCTCCAGGTATTTGTGGTTTTTTACAGTTTTTTTCCTGTAATTGATTTCCAATCTGATACCGTTTCCATGTATTTTTATTTTTTTTACAGTTTTTTTCCCTGCCATTGATTTCCAATCTCATAGCATTGTGGTCAGAAAAGATGGTTGATATGATTTCAATTTTCTTAAATTTTCTGAGGCTTGATTTGTGACCCAAGATGTGATCTATCCTGGAGAATGTTCCATGTGCACTTGAGAAGAAAATGTATTCTGCCACTTTTGGGTGGAATGGTCTATAAATATCAATTTAATCTATCTCGCCTATTGTGTCATTTAAAGCTTGTGTTTCCTTATTTATTTCTGTTTGGATGATCTGTCCATTGGTTTAAGTAGGGTGTTAAAGTCCCCTACTATTATTGTTTTACTGTCAATTTCTCATTTCATAGTTGTTAGCATTTGCCTTATGTATTGAGGTGCTCCTATGTTGGGTGCATAAACATTTATAATTGTTTTATCTTCTTTGATTGACCCTTCAATCATTATGTAGTGTCCCTCTTTATCTCTTGTAACAGTCTCTATTTTAAAGTCTATTTTATCTGATACAAGTATTGCTATTCCACCTTTCTTTTGATTTCCATTTGCACGGAATATCTTTTTCCATCCCTTCACTTTCAGTCTGTATGTGTCCCTAGGTCTGAAGTGGTTCTCACGTAGACAGCATATATATGGGTCTTGTTTTTGTATCCATTCAGCCAGTCTGTGTCTTTTGGTTGGGGCATTTAATCCGTTTACATTCAAAGTTATTATCAATATGTATGTCCATATTACCATTTTCTTAATTACTTTGCGTTTGTTTTTGTGGGTCTTTTTCTTCTCTTGTGTTTCCCATTTAGAGAAGTTTGTTTAGCATTTGTTGTAAAGCTGGTTTGGTGGTGCTGAATTCTCTTAGCTTTTGCTTGTCTGAAAAGCTTTTGGCTTCTCCATTGAATCTGAATGAGATCCTTGCTGGGTAATCTTGGTTGTAGGTTCTTCTCTTTCACCACTTTAAGTATATCCTGCCACTCCCTTCTGGCCTGCAGAGTTTCTGCTGAAAATTCAGCTGATAACCTTATGGGGATTCCGCTGTATGTTATTTTATGTTTTTCCCTTGCTGCTTTTAATATTTTTTTTTGAATTTAATTTTTGTTAGTTTGATTAATATGTGTCTTGATGTGTTTTTCCTAGGGTTTATCCTGTATGGGACTCTCTGTGCTTCCTGGACTTGGGTGACTATTTCCTTTCCCATGTTAGGGAAGTTTTCAACTATAATCTCTTCAAATATTTCCTCAGACCCTTTCTTTTTCTCTTCTCCTTCTGGGACCCCTATAATTCAAATGTTGGTGCATTTAGTGTTGTCCCAGAGGTCTGTGAGATTGTCTTCAATTCTTTTCATTATTTTTTCTTTATTCTGCTCCTTGGCAGTTATTTCCACCGTTTTGTCTTCCAGCTCACTTATTTGTTCTTCTGCCTCAGTTATTCTGTTATTGATTCTTTCTAGTGTATTTTTCATTTCAGCTATTGTGTTGTTCATCTCTGTTTGTTTTTTCTTTAGTTCTTCTAGATCTTTGTTAAACATTTCTTGTATTTTCTCAATCCATGCTTCCATTCTATTTCCGAGATTCTGGATCACCTTTACTCTCATTAGTCTGAATTCTTTTTCAGGTAGATTGCCTATTTCCTCTTCATTTATTTAGTGTTGTAGGTTTTTACCTTGCTCCTTCATCTCTGACATTTTGTTTTTTAAGAAGATGTTGGGGGTAGGAGTTAATTAATTTATTTATTTATTTTTGGCTGTGTTGGGTCTTCATTTCTGTGCGAGGGCTTTCTCTAGTTGTGGCGAGCCGGGGCCACTCTTCATCGTGGTGCATGGGCCTCTCACTGTCGTGGAGCACAGGCTCCAGACGCTCAGGATCAGTAGTTGTGGCTCATGGCCTAACTGCTCCACAGCATGTGGGATCCTCCAAGACCAGGGCTCGAACCCGTGTCCCCTGCATTAGCAGGCAGATTCTCAACCACTGTGCCACCAAGGGAAGCCCCCTCTGACATATTTTTTGCCATCACTTTTTTTTTTTTTTTAATGAGTGGGATTGTGTTCCTGTTTTACTGGTTGTTTGGCCTGAGGCTTCCAACACTGGAGTTTGTAGGCTATTGGGTAGAGCTGTGTCTTGGTGCTGAGATGAGGCACTCCGTGAGATCTCACTCCAATGAATATTCCCTGGGGTCTGAGGTTCTCTGTTAGTCCAGTGGTTCATACTTGGAGCTCCCATGGCAGGAGCTTTGGCCCAGCCCCTGGCTCGTGAACCAAGATCCCACAAGCCACGTGGGGCAGCAAAAAAAAGAGAATAACAAAGTAAGAAGTAAAATTAGACTAGGAAACTCACAGATATATTAGAAAGAATATAAAAATAAAAACATAGATGAGTCAATAACCGGAAGGTAGAACAGTACCACAATAGTAAAAAAGAGAAGGAGGGAAAAGAGAAAAAAAAAAGAAAAGAAAAAAATGGGGAAAAGGCTTTGGCTGTGGAGGGTAGGGCGTAAGCAATGGCGAGGTTTGGGCAGTGGGTGGGGCCAATGCTCAGGACCCACAGGGCTGGAAAAGGCCCTCGGGCTGTGGGGGCGGGTCTTAGGTTCAAGGAACAGAAGGGGCCCAGGCGTGCCCCCCACCCCTGGTCTCAGAGGGCAGGGGACCTCACCTGGGAGCCCAGCAGGCTTCCCGGGCTCGAATGGGTGGGGCAAATGCCCTCCTCTCCTCTCCTGCTCCTCTGGTCTGGAAGGGCCACTCCCACCTGCCTCTCTTGATCACCCCAGCCTCCCTCCTATGTCCCCCAGACCAATGCGGGGGAGGGGGGCTTGGAGGGCAGGCTCCCTGGCCAGAGTGGACAAGGCAATTGCCCTCTGCTCCTC
>NW_006769306.1:1818900-1821890 GCF_000442215.2 Lipotes vexillifer
CCCAGAGTCCCTCCCCCCTGCCTCTCCAGATCTCCCCAGCCTCAGGGCACCAATCCTGTCTGGCCTCCACTTTTCCTCCCCCTTCAGTACCCCCCCACATCCTACCGGTTCACTTGGGGGTTCCTCCCATCTCCCTGGTCGTCAGAGTCCCCCACCAGGGGCTGGCAGGCACCCTAGTTGTGGGGAGAAGCCAACTCTGTGTCTTCCCACACCACCATCTTGACTCCACCTTCTGGATTTCATTTTAAATACATGTTTCAGAGAGAAGAATGAATTATTACTTATCAATTAATTAGCTGCCTGGTGTGTTCAAGAAGAGTGGTGGAACATTCGTGTGTAAATCTATAAAGGAAAAGTGCTGGGAGAAGCTTGTGTGCTGTGTAATTAGAGCTAATTAACACATTTGCTAATTGACTATTATTTAGCACTCCAGCTGCTGAGAAAAATCCACAGGCCCATTAAATATTAATTAGCAAAAGTCTATTGTCTGATCCTGTCAGATTCTGTATTGATGAGATTTTTTTTACAAGCACAGCTTTGTTAGGCTGGGTACAGAGTAATGCACAGTAGCTGGTTATTAAGGAACAAGAAAATGAGGATCTCATAATAAACACATATGCTCTGTGTTTCAATCACTTTTTTTCTCCTTCAACTGATTACATTGTCAAAAATACTAAAAACGAAATATTCATCTGTGTTTGCATAGCTACCTACAATCTTGAGATTTATATGACTACTATTACATCAGTTCTTGGTGTTTACTGGACAGCCTATGTGACACACCCTTTAGAAAACTAAAGGAAAACTAACCTATAATTGTAGAAACAAAATGCTCTCCATAACTTTTTTTAACAGCTTTATTGAGATGTAATTCACATACCATCTAATTCCCCCATTTAAAGTGTACAATTCGGGACTTCCCTGGTTGCACAGTGGTTAAGAATCCATCTGCCAATGCAGGGAACACGGGTTCAACCTCTGGTCCGGGAAGATCCCACACTCCACAGAGCAACTAAGCCCGTGGGCACAACTACTGAGCCTGTGCTCTAGAGCCCATGTACCACAACTACTGAGCCTGCGCACCTAGAGCCCGTGCTCCACAACAAGAGAAGCCCACATACCGCAACGAGAAGCCCACGTACTGCAACGAAGAGTGGCCCCCGCTCGCCGCAACTAGAGAAAGCCCGTGCACAGCAACGAAGACCCAATACAGCCAAAAATAAATAAAATAAATAAATTTCTAAAAAATAAAATAAAATAAAAAGTTAAAAAATAAAGTGTACAATTCAATGGTTTTTGGCCTCTTGCATTGTTAAAGTTTTTTAATGTTTAAATTAATACAATTTTTAACATATATTTTTTAAAGATATAAAATAAAATGCCATATTCAGTGATATTAACTGAACTTATAATGTTGTGCAGTTTCCCATAGCTTTCATTAGATTGATTTGTTTTGTTGACCTAAAACAAATAGACTGCCAGTTACTTCTCCAGCAAAAATGGGTTTATTCAGAATCACCAAAGAACTGGAATTCAGGGTTTGCAACCATGGTGAGCTACATGTATGCTCCCAGCAAAAATGGCAAGGAAAACTCTTTTGTAAAGGGGAAAAGGAAGTTGAGAGGGCTACAGTTAACAAAGAGTCTGTGGCTTTTGTTGGCTGAGTTCTTACCAGGAAGAAAAAGGAGTGTCTTCTTCCTGCTGGGCTCTGCTATCTTCACAGGGCATGAGAGGGTCCTCTTCTGGTCTCCCTACTCCATTCAACTGAGGTTTCTGTTCATTAATTTTTTTAGTTTTAAGTCTCCTTGTGAGTGAAGGCACAAGGTCAGGACAGATCCCTCTGCTCTTCCTACTCTAAAAACCTGAGTTTCCAGGTAGCTAAAATATCTCACTGCTCAGTCAGCAGCAGCAACTCCCATGAAAATTGCTCTCTGATTGGCAGCCACTTGGTGCCGCGCCTGTCCTGTTTTCTCCTTTCTAGGTTAGCTGCGCCTCCCACATCCACAGCTGGCCAAGCAACTGTACCGAACAAGACCCATGTGCCCTCTTCCTGACTCCAGGCAGGAGTCCCCCTGGCAATTCCAATTTGGTCAAAGTCCAGGTATCCCGAGACTTCATTTGACGGAGACCACTTTTCTCCCCATCACATGCCAAACAAAGCCCATCCTCATCCTTTTTCCAGAGGAACCCTATTAAGACAACAAGCCCATCAAAGTGAGAGCAAATGAATATAAAAGTTTATTTATTCCTTTCACAATAGTCCTGCACAGGTTCCCCAGATAATTAACTTCATGAAAACCTGCTCTTTCTTCCTTTAGCAATCTTGGGATACCAAAAACAGGGCACAGAAAAGCTGGCACTTTTCATAAAATTCTATTGTTTAATTTGTATTAAAACAATATCTAGCAATATTGATTTTGTAGTTATATATACTATGAAGCTAGAATAATAATAGTTATTTTTAAACTAAGAAAAATTTCTGTCAGGCACTAAAGTATTTCATATTATATCTCACTTAATCCACAAGAGTTGTAGAAATTATGGGTTGTAACATAGCTGTTAGGACCTTTGGTGCCACACACGGACCTGAGTTTGATTTCAGGTTTCTCTATTTAATAGCCATTGTCCTACAAAATGTTTACTAGGAAATGTCACTTGGTGCCACCTAGAAATGACAGGCAGAGGACCCATGGGTGCACACAGTCCCCATTCTAGCAACATTTTACAGAGAAGCGTACTTGCGCAGGGGTGTAGTTGGGCACCCATGGGGTTATGCTCCAGGAGAGGAACTTATGGGGCAAACATGACAGTGACCTCAGGGAATAGACATGTTGGTTAAAGTCTAAATCTGAGTTTAAGGCCATCTGTTCACATAAGAAGTGCACAACACATCTTTGATTAATGACTGAATGAATTTTATATCCCCAATACTGGTAAACCAAAGTTGTGAAATTATTTACTTTGTCATTACGGAAATATCAATACTCTCT